>NW_018250509.1:216638-217552 GCF_001263595.1 Phalaenopsis equestris | reverse complement strand
TATATTTCTAAAGTACTATATTTCTAAAGCTAAATTTTAGTAACTCCTAAATAAACTCATATACATATCATACATATTTGATTTTTAAAGTTTAAAGTGTCACTTGATGATATATAACATTTTAAGTTTTGGGGATTTTGATACAGCTAAAATAAATAGTATTTTTAGACACATTTTATACCTATTTTTGAGATATTGCACTTTAATGGAAGGTTTTGAGATTAGACACATTTTTATACCTATTTTTGAGATATTGCACTTTAATGGATGGTATTTTTGTGTTTTTCTTGCAGATACAAGTAAAAATGGATGAAAAATGATTACAAGTGAAAAATGATTACATTTGGAGCAATAAGGTGAAAAATTGTGCAAAAGAGTTTTGGCGCTTAAGCACCAGATCTGACGCTTACATGCCGGTTAAATAAAGAAGGTCGCGCCTAAGACCCGATACCTTACACTTAAGTGCCAGTGGCAGTTACTAGAGAAGTAAAATTGGTTTTCACGAATTTTGAAGAGGTTTTTGATGTACCCATTGACTTAATAGGTGGTTGTAACCACCATGGACAAAAATTATCATGAAAGGATGCATCTCTTGGGAAAATACATCAAATCAAGACACATTTGAAGGAGATCCCAAGGCACCTCTTGGAAAACTGTAAAAGAAAGAAGAGAGGACATATAAAAGCATCCTGAAAAGGTCCAAAAAAGTGTGAGTCCTAAAAATATTGGCAAGTTTTTAAAGTTATTCTCGGGGGAGTTAGCTCGGAGAGATTTTTAGGAACCATTTTTATTTACTTTATCTTTTTTGTTTTTTTGTTTTAAGTGATTGTAAATGAGAAGAGATTCAAAGGAACTTCAAGAGTTTATTGGAGGACTTGAGATAAGTTTTTATCTTTTTGTTTTAGACTACTTTT
>NW_018250509.1:183767-216147 GCF_001263595.1 Phalaenopsis equestris | reverse complement strand
ACTTTAAATTAACCAATGTTCTTTATAGCATCTCTAGTATGGTTAAAGAATATTATTGCTCCTATCTGGTACAACACAAATTGCATACTTCCATAAAAGAATTCTTATACTTATTACTGATTCATGATAAGAAGAAACATATTTTCATATTAAGTACTTTTCTTCTAAAAAACTTTAGTTATCTCTTTAAGTTGTTACTATTTTGTTCAAATATAAAAAATACCTAAAATATTTAAATTTTAATTCCTACAAAAATCATTTTTAGTTTAAGTAATTATCTTTTTAAAAATAGAAAAACTTTCTAAAAAGTGCATATTGCATAATCTTTCTTGTAGGTTCGATATTCAGGTCTTAATAAAAAAGTCCTATATTACTTGATAACAATACATACACTTATGTAGTATCCTAATATAAATATATATAAATTAAAAATTTAAATTATTATTTTTCTTCAATATCAAGTTTTTGGTTTTGCTGCAAAATGAGGAATTATAAGTGAAAATTACCTTGAAAACTATTGTTATACTCTGCATAAGCATTAAGTATCCCGTGAACCACTCTACCAAGCAAGGATGGTATAGGCTCCTGACAAATTGTTCCAATAGAGGTCATTTAAAGTTGGTGACCTTCTTATTTTTCTCAAATGGCCTATTCTTACACATTGCAAGATAGGTGGAAAATTTGAACCAACTTGGGGGGGAGGGGGACCATTTGTCACAGAGTAGGTCTATTCAGAAGTATCTTACCAGTTAGTGGATTTTCGAGGCGAAAGACCTATGTTGCCAGTTAATGACCAATATTTGAAGATATATTACACACTGTGACATTGCTTGAAATTAATTTTTAAAAATTTATCTTGTTTTGGGGTTATTTATCCTGCCAAGCATCTGCAACTGGGTCCAAAAGTTTGTAATAAAATTAACCTCAATTAAATGAAAATTTTTTAATTTGCTCACTTTAATTTTCTCATCTTATTTTATTTTGAAATATTAATAAATTAAATTAAAATGAATAAATAAAATTTTCACCTATATAATTTGATATTTTTGTTTAATTAATATTTCATTTTTATTTTTCTTCGTAATGAACTTTAGCGCACTGATGTTTTTTTGTCTTCTGCAGAGAAATGTAGGGACAAAAGCTGATTTTTGCTTTTAGAGACATCTTGAATCTCACATTAAATAAGGAAAGGGCAGCCCAAGGCGACATCATAGACTCTTACTTAAACTTTGATCAGGTAAACTTGGACTACCCTAAAAGAGGTAGTCAGTTGTCGGGAAAAAAAAGGGTTACCATCACTGCTAAGGATTGGTACTAAAGAACACTCCCCACTGAAGAGGAAGAAAATAGCAATACAACAACATCTGATGAAAGGAACCAGCAATCTACGGTCTCTGATAACTGCACAGACTGAGAATTTTGTCTGATGAGAAAAGAGTGTCAGATGCCCCACTGAGAAGAACGAAACGTCGTAATGCCAACTGTCATAAGCATAAAGCTTTCTTATGTCAAAAGAAAAGATGTATAGAAGAAGCAAAAGTGACATTTACCCTGATTCCTGAAGGTAAATTTTATGACCCATGCATGAGGGAGACATTTACTTTCGTCTGTTATAGAGGATGAGTCCGAGTTTGTTGTAGAGCAGCACAATTAGAAATTCTGCATGAAATTTGCAATGGTAGCCCAACGTGCGACATTGAAATTCCCATAAAAGCATCAATAGGAGGAGCATTGGGGAAGTGTCCAAAATGTAATGTCCTCCATTTGGAGCACTACAGTAGCTTTGAATAATATACTGTCATTAATATAGAGTGTCATGAGGCAGCGCACCCAAATACGGAGTCATATATTCCATTACATATGGAGCTGAGTCAGATATGGTTTCTTGCAGACATTAAAATGTGGGAGCAGCCCTGACAATCTCAGAAGATTCTGATGACAAAATTATAATAAATGAATAGAGTCAAGAAGTGAAAACTTGTATTCTATGAGGAAATCCAAGTGACGTTTGTCAACATTTTGGAAGGCCTAGAGCTATATATAGGAGTTTTCTCTGAAAATGATGAAAGAAGAATTCTTGACTGTATACTCAAGTTAAGGGACAAAGTTTGAGCCGTTTTGTTATTGCAAAAAACTTGCTCAGAGCTGCAGAAATGGATGCACTGGAAATGCATGATAACCATTCAGTGTGGTTGTCGTTATAACTTTGTCAAAGACATGCTAGGGAACCACCCAAGTATCTTGAGATATGACGAGGTGGATCCTTTCCCTTCTGAGATAAAAAGAATGATTAAAAGGATGGTTAGCTGGAGCATACTACCAGTAGACTGCATTTGGAATAGTTACATAATCAAAATTTTTTATGAAGGAGACATATCCCTCTGAATATTGATCACCATGATTTTGTAAGGCCTTTTGCATGGTGTCCTTCATGAGTAGGAGTAACATTCTGTTTAGAAAAAAAATCAATATTGTTGGCCCTAGAGAATTTAGGGGATACATTGAGATTCACTGCCAGTGGGTATAGTACTAATTCTAAAAGGAAATGGTGTAGATCTAGCAAAACACTGCATCCCGAGAGTACAACACCACAGAGTTTCTGTGACATTAAGAAGAATGGATGATAGTAAGATACCACATGGATTTTGTTGGGACTCAAAGTTGGAAAAGCTGCCCCTGTAGGAGCTATGAGATGGTTGCACCTCCAAGTACACGCGAAAAGAATGCTTATCCTGGAACGTGGCTTAGTTGGTTAGCTTGATCATGAGCTCACCACATAGGATAGACAAATAGATGCTTTTTAACACTTTTTGCACAACGTCATGATAGAGCAGATATGATATGAAATGTCTCAGATATGTTCATTATATGATATGTACTCATCATTTAATGTTTCATATGTATTTAACATGTTATCTTTTGATGCTTCAACATGTATTCAGTTGGTAATGGATACAAATGAAATTTTTTCTGGATTTTAGTGAATTTGTTAAATTTCTTTTTTGTGTGATTGATAAAATCCTGCATAACCATACGTTGGCTCAAAATTACAATGAACAAAGAACAACACGATAGTCTAATTTTAAAATTTAAACATGTTTTTGAAAATTAACCAATGAAAATTAAATTTTTAGAAATATATATTCATAATTAAATGTGATAAAGGCAACAAGAAAAGAAAATCATAAATTTCATGAATTTTTTTCTCTCGAGTTTGAGGTTTCTCACTCTCCTTTTTTGCAGCATGAGTGTCCTTGTCTACACCAATTTGTTACAACCTTCCCCAGAGTTTCACGCTTTGTACAAAGTCCTACAACTTTTACTCACACTTTCAATATTCACACATTCTCTAAATATCTATAAGCTCAGCACCTCAAGTTTTCTACATTATTCTCACAGTACCCTTGAGATCAGTGCTGACATTCTGGTTTTCAATTTCTTAGAGATAGGTATAAGAACTCCTTAAATGGGGTATGGCATCTGATGCGAGTGGATTTAGTGTCTTAATTCTGTAAATATTTTTCAATATTACAAAATACACATGGTAGTTACAATAGCAAATGTGCAAAATAATCCCAGCAAAATAACTTGAGTTAAATTAACAAAATAACTTGAGTTAAATTTAATTTTATCTTTTAAAAATATTTAAACTGTCAAATCTTCTTTAAAAATAATAAAAGTATACGTATCAATCAAGTAATAAAAGGCTCTAATGGTGTCCTAGTTATCGATCCCACAGGGATGTTGGAAATGCATGTAAATAAGGTCCTAAAATTATAAAGTGAAGAACTATGTTAAAAATACAGATAGTCAAGTGCAAAGTTGAATACTACGTGACAGATTAATGATAAATAAAATGCAATATAAAGATAAAGTTAATTAAAATAAATGCTAAAACTTTAAAAAGTAAAATTACAAAAATTAAAACTAAGATGTCATGAAAAAAGGTTCATATTTAAGAAAGCATCCTTTCCCTTTATAATGAGTATATGGTTTGTGAAGAAATTAAAATAATCTGAAAACATATATAAAAAATGTTTTGTGTCAAATATGAGCAAAGTTATTCGTTACCCTCTTCCGAGTGCATAAAGAATATTGACTAATCCAGATTTTGGTCCCTAATTTCATGGTTAGGCTTGGAGGATACTGGCTGCCACTCCAGAGCTTCCACTACTCACTCCCCTGAGGACTGGTAATCTCGCATCAGTTTCCAATCAACTGGACTAAATTTGGGATTTTAATCTGTCAACTTAAAATTTTCTATTTTGCATCCAACAAAGTATATTCCACTATTTATTTACACCCAATTCAATGGATGAAATACTCTCCCATGAATTCAAATGTGATTCTCCCCATGTTGTAGAAATCACAACCCTTTCGGAACATATGTCTCTCAAAAACATTTAACATTTGAATTGTCCAAATCAAAAAGTAATTAAAGATTGGAGTTCAAATAATCACAAATTATTGACAAATTATTGAAATTTAAAACTTTATAAAACAAAATAAATTCTTCACAGAACCATATCTCAAAGTAGCTAGAAGGATAAAGAAGACTACTCAGAATTCACGAGAAGGAAATGATAAAATTTGGATTTCATTAATAAAAACATGTTTACCAAAAAAAGAGATAAAACACACAACTTATCTCACAATCTTTCCCAAGCAAAATCCTATAAGTTCTCTCCAAGCCTTTCTCTCTTTACAAGCACTCTCAACTCTCTCTTAGAAGTGTAATGAAGAAGAAATCTCTCACCTTCCCTCTCCTCATACAATCCTTGAAGAAAATTTTCCTCTCTCTAACGCTCCTTCATGCCACACACCTACACATCCCCTTCTCTCTATCCTTTAAAAATCCTTAGACCTTCCTCTCTTTTATTAAAGGCTGCCTCCCTCCAAAAAGAATTTAAAATTTCCCCCAAAATTCTATCCAAAGGTCAACTCTTTTAAATTCAAATGACATGTCCATTGATCCAAGAGACATATCCCTTCATAAAATAACCTTCCAAAGTGCCTAGATGCATTGAATTACTCCAAGGTGTGTTTAGAATAAGTGTCCTTTTAAAAATCGTGCAAAATTCATCTCTAACTGCCTTAATTCGGAAAAAGTCATCCCTAGCGCAACTGGCACCAAATCTAGCACATCATACGCCAACTCTCTGTCAAATGGTGCATCTGGCACCAATCTGGTGCATCTTGCACCAGTTTACTGAACACCGCGTTGTTCTAGGCTTTGGTGCATCTGCCATCGATTTGGCGCATATGGCGCATCTTGTACCAAAATTCGAAATTTTGTTGTTTTGGCTCTAAATTTTGTCTTTTTTGCTACTCTTGCTCCAAATGCCTAAAATTGATATACCTACAACAAAAACATAAAGATACCCTTCTTGAAAGTGCTATATCACCAAAAATAGACATAAGATATATACTTAAAACAACAAATTATTTTTTTGTATCAAAATCCCCCGAACATAAATGTTATTTGTCCTCAAGTGAGACATTTATTACATAAAAGCATATGACTTAGGATAGAAACTAACTTATAACTTTCATAATTTAGTTCAATAAATAAAATAGTAAATTTTAAGAATACCCTTTAATAACTTAGATTCTAATTCAAAGTATAAGGGTACTTAGTAGTCAATTTTAAGATTTTTGAATTTCTATTTATTTCAAGAAGAATTACATTTTTCCATATCAAGGACATTTAAAATATTCATATAAAAAAGAACTTCAGGAAAAATTTATTAACAATGCTACTAATAATCCAATATTAGTTTATAAAATGTAATAAAGCATTTTCTTGAAGTTGATTCAAGTGATGCCAATTTTTTATTAGGCAATTACTCAAGATTCTCCTCACTTTATTTTCTTTCCATTTCTATTTATTTTTCTCTCTTTTTAGAATTTTTTCAATCCTTTATTTTCTTTTTTTTTCTCAAGTGAGGATTATTATATCTGGATAGTCTTTAATTGTTTTGAACTTCACTATTTTCTTCTCAAAGTTAAAACTCCTTAAATTTCTTCACTCTATAAACTCATATTAGTTTATGATTTTCATAAAGTCTCATTCTTTTCTTTCTGCTTAAATCTTTAAATATCTTAATACTTTAAAAATAAAATTTTATTTACTTTAAATAGAAAAACCTAGTCTTATCTTATCATACCAAATATCTTTAACATTAGAATTGGCCTTCATTATTAAGATCTTTTACCTAAATTTACCATAATATTCCTAAACTTAAGTATATTTAATTAAAGTTTAATGTTAATATCCCATTTCATGTTAAGTTAATATTAAAAATAATATTACTTTAGGACAAATGAAATTTAGTTTATTTCGTCTCTTTTTTTTTTTAAAAAAAGAGAATTTTCTACCCCCAAAACTTAAGTTCTTAAACATTTTAAAAATATTTTAGTACGAAATTCATCTGGTGAAAGAAAACATTAAATGCATGAATATAAAAACTAACATGTAGAGGATTTGTAACTATGAAATTGGGATCTGGTATGATGCAGACACTAACTTTAAAAATAGATACAGGCTTTAAAGCATTGAATAAAACATAATATATTCTATAGAATTTGCTAAGATTTAAAAACAGAAACAAAAACTAAAAATACTAAAAATGCAGAAAAAGTAAAAATTTGTTATTACTCTTACAATTTTAAGTCCAAAGCACAAAATAAAAGTTTTTACTACTACAGTTTCAAATGCCAACAAAAAAAAATCCATAAAATATACAAACAAACAAATAACTAAACCAATAAACTAACCTTAGAAAATATCAATCTTCACCACCTTCCTCCTCCTCATCATCTTCTTCCTCCTCTTCTTATTCTTCTTCATCAAGAATGGGAGCATATGGAGTAAAGATGGGACAAGTAGGAAATTCCACATTGTATTCACCCCTAAGATTCCTCACCATAGCATCCTCAAGAGCAATATCATGTTGAACTTTATTCTGCTGATACTCATCATTATGAGCGTTTCTTGCTCAAATCTCTCAAATCTGATTCTGAATATGTATTATATCCAACTGTTGAATCATGAGTTGGTCCATAATGTTTTCTAATGATGCAGGTCGAGAAGTAGGTGCCCCTACAGCCAATGTAGAGGGTCTATCACTTCTTCCACCCATAGATTTAATAAATGATTCAACTCTCTAAAACATATGCTTCCCAATAGGATTTTATGGTACTAATCTTTATTCATTTCTATGGGATTCTACTCCTACTCACAAAGAGTGAAAATCAAGGTAGGGTAGCCCAAACCACTAGCTGTAGACCTCTTAGCTATGCTCCGTGCATGATGAACATGAAAGCACCAACATTTATTGCTTTCATTTTATGAATGCAATAGTTCAATGCAACTCTATCCTTTGTTACATTGGCAAGATGATTTGTTGGAAGTAATCTAGCAGAAATAAAGTGGTGACATACCTTCGACTGACTAGTCAACATGGAAGTAGAGAAGTTAACTATCTTATTATTTTTAATCCTTCATTCTCCTTTTCCAATAGTCAGGAAGATAATAACTTCATCCATTGATGAATCATTGATCATGAATACAACATATTCATCATGAAATACATTCCTCATCCCATAAAAGCATTGATCTATTCTGCAGTAAATTCAACTTGCTTAACACTCATGAGAATATGATCGTCATTAGTAAATCATAAGTTAGCATAAAACTCCCAAATCATTGACACAATTGCTATTGTAGTGAAGTAGCAAAATAGTTCCTAATTTTTGGCAAGAATCAACCTCTCAAACTCGTCACGTGGGTTAGGAAATGCTCCTTCCTAAATCAATCTTCTCGACTGAATTTGAGTGTTATAACTGTGTGGGCCTTCAAATTAACAAATCTTCTTGCATCAAAGTCATCTATCCTTCCTCTCTTTACTCATAGAGCCATTTGAAATTCTACCAAAGTCCAAACAAATTACAAATAAATTATAAAATAAAAAATCTAACACCTCAAGTAAGATTATTTGGTAAGAAACTTTTCACCATGAGTTTTTTTCAAGCTTTTTCATCAAAAATCTCAATTTTTTGATTTCCATAATGTAGGAAAAAAACATGTTGAAAATAAAAAATTTCTAAGTTAAAGTGAAGCTCTTACCAAGACAAGACGAAATCAACCATTTTTAGCCTCCAAAATCTTCTCTATCGCCCCCAATGTGAAGCCCTAGGTCATGGTTTAGAGGTAGGAGACGACCTAAGAAGTAAAAATGAAGTTTATTGTGTGATTTCACGATTGTTTAGACAATTTTGTGTTTTTAGTAAATTGAGGCATCATGTGCCAAAATGGCGCAGCATGTGCCAATTCCTTGTAATTCAGCGCATCATGCGCCAATGCCCTAATTTTTCCAGATTTCATTTTCTATGAGAATTTTCTCCAAACCGCTTTACATCTACCTCTACTTAACTCAGATAAACCCTTATAAGCATAATTAAACATCACTCTAACATCCATATTTTGCAAAGAACACAAAACTCACTTTTAGATATAAAATCTGCGCTATTACAAACTAACATTTATTAAGTCAATAAACATCTATATCAGTGTTTAAAGCAAACCAAAACATCCTAACACTGAAATCTAAACATCACAATTCCAAACACAAACATTAATAACATTCAACAAAAAAAGTAAAAACAATCCAAAACATTAAACGACTAAATCAAGCAATACTAAATAAAAATTTCTGTGCATAGATTACGTTCAAATATTTTCTTCACTCTCATCCTCCTGGATATCTCTCATAGATTGGTAGTGCACATACAAGTTTTCTAAGGGCTGGTAAGGAAACTCATCAGTTGAATCTTCCCCAATCTAAGCATGGTTCTTGAACATACGTACCAATCTTTAATGTGACTAGTATGCTCAAAATGTTCTTTAAGTCTCCAATCTTTCAGAAATATTCCCGATTGCATGCATAAGATTTTGTACCTCTTTTTCTAACTTCTTGACCATTTTAATAGTGTATTAGAATTGAAGTAAAGCTAAATAGGTGATGAATTCTGGGATCCCTGATCCATCAGTACATTCATATCATTTTCATCTCTCATTCCAATACAGTTGCAATAAACTTCTAGAATCATTGGCTTCCAAGGAAGAAGCACTTTTTCCCAACTCTCGTATGGTACTTGTGATTGACTGCATAGTAGGAAAATAGTGGATGGATGTCCAAGTCTGGTTGCAGGCCCATTCATAATAAAAAATAAAACTGATTTTATAGTGATTCCTCCAATATCAATAAGTTTTCGGGATTGAATAAAGTAATTTTAAATAACACTCTCCTTAGTCACCTTACTAATTTTCATATTAGGCAGTAATTTTGATCCAATAAAGAAGTGTCATGCCTTAGAGACAGGATTTAACAATAATGATGAAAACTTACATTCACATCATCTCTGGCCTCCCAATTTGCATCTTCATCCGTAAGGTACTGATAGAGTTTGTTCATATTATCTCTCGTAGGGGTAAGATTTGCATAATGATAGATAGACACATTTTCATTCATAAACATATCATTTATTCTTGATGGAGTGAATTGCACAAATCTGCGTCGCACATAGACAATTTCTTGGTTGATTCCATGTAGATTTGCACAAAAATCTTTCACCACAGAGATGAATACGACAACAGCAGTGTAACAAAGCACTCCCTAATATCTCTACGCAAAAATCTCCTCAACTTGAGTATTCGCTGTATTGAATCCTTGATTCCCAAACCCCCTATCTTTGATTAGCCTCTCCTTCACTAAAACACAATCATGCAACTTCTGCGCATCAAAACTGAAGAACTTTCTCCATTTTAAATTCCCAAATCTAGCAGAATTTTTATAGTGGGATGCCTTTGGAATTGAAATCTAATCACTCATCTCTCATTTTCCACCCTGAAATGAAATCAGTTTTTTGGAGTTTTAAAGAGAAGAACATACCAAAAACTAACAAAAACTGCATTTTGAAATGTTTTAAATCATTTTTCGTCGCCACTGAGTATCATACGCCAGCTCTCTGCAATTTGGCTCATCATGTGCTAGTTTTAAATATTTTCATTTTTGTTTTCGATTAAAAATTCACAATTCTTCCTTAAAATTAGGTAAATAAAGATGTTTTTTAATTTTTTTTTCAAAAATACACTGATTCTATGAAAATAGAAATATAAATATATGTAAAATATTTTGAACAAAAACTTAAAAAGTAAAATAAACAATGATAAGTGTTGGTTGCCTCCGGCAAAGCACTTGGTTTAATGTCATTAGCCCGACATTCCCAGTCTTTATTCTGGGTGACCTAAAATTATAGTATCCTTAAAAACTGGTCTTTCACCATCAAAACATGGTTTCAATCGGTGCTCAATTACCTTAAATATCCTTCCAATCTTAGAAACTTCTATATTAATAGCTCCATAAGGGTAAACTTTTACAAATTTGAATTGCCCTTTCCACCTAAACTTTGGTTTTCCCGGAAATAATTTTAATCTTGTATTGTATGATAACACTTCCTGTCCAGGTTCATATTCCTTTTTATTTCTTCTGGTCATATCATTCTTTCATTCTTTTTCTATAAATCCTAGCATTACCGTAAGATTCATTCCTTCAATTGCAACAAATATTTCTCACCAGCGTCTTTTAAATTGAAATTGAATTCCTTAATAGCCCAATAAGCTTTATGTTCCAATTCTACTAAAAAGTGACAATTCTTCCTAAAAATTAATCTATAAGGGGACATATCTATAGGTGTCTTATAAAAAGTCTTGTATGTACATATTGCGGTATCTAATCTAACAGACTAATCCATCTTACTAGAATTGTCACTTTTTTTCATAATTCTTTTAATTTCTCGATTAGATACTTCTATTAAACCAATTGTCTGGGGATGATAAGTAGTTGCAATTTTATTCATTATATTATATTTTTTGACCAAACTTCTAATTGTAACATTTCTAAAATGAGATCATCGGTATTGATTACTCTAGGCATTCCATATCTTGTAAATATGTTTTTAATTAAAAATTTTGAAAGACTTCAAACGTCACATCGAGGTAAAGTGATTGGTTCAATCCATTTTGAAACATAATTCACTGCAAACAATATACATATATTTTTGAATGAACGTATAGTGGTACCTTCAAATCAAATCGCCATACACAAAAAATTTCAATTTCCAAATTAAAATTTAGAGGCATTTTATATCTTTTTTATATATATATATATATATATATATATATATATATTAACGTTTCTAGAGAAGTAAGGCCAATAAAATCCAGATTACAAAATTTTATGAATAGTTCTATCATTCCTAAAATGTCCTCCAAATTTAGAATCATGGCATTTCTGAATAATTTCCTGAATTTCTTTATAAAGCACACATCGACTCATTACTAAATATTTGCATTATTTATATAAATAAATATCATCCAAAAAATAAGACATTGCATAAAGAATAAATTTCTTTTCTTGTTGTTTTTTAATCAATATGGTAAAATACCACTAACAAAATACTACTTTCCGTTACTTCCCCAAGGACGACACTAAGAACTCTATGCGAGTGGATTTAGTGTGTTAATATTGTAAATATTTTTCAATATTACAAAATACACAAGACAGTTACAATAAAAAATTTGCAAATTAATCCCAACAAAACAACTTTGGTTAAAATAGTTTTACCTTTTAAAAAGCTTTAAACTACCAAATCCCCTATAAAAATAACACAAGTATATGTATCGCTCAAGTAATAAAAGGCTCTAATGGAGTCCTAGATATCGATCCCACATTGAAGTTGGAAATTCTTGTAAATAAGTTCCTAATATTATAATTTTAAGTACTATTATAAAAATAACAAAAAAAAGTGTGAAGTTGAATATTAAGTGACAGGAGAATGCTAAAAAAAATGCAGTTGAAAGACAAAATTAATTAAACTAAATGTTAAACTTTAAAAAGTGAAATTTTGAAAATTAAAACAAAGATGTTGTGTTGAAAAGTTTAAATTTAAGAAAGCATCATTCCCCTTTACAATGAGTATATGGTTTGTGAAGAAATTAAAATCATTTGAAAACATATATAAAAACTATTTTGTGTCAAGTAGGAGCAATCCTATTCTCTACTCTCTTCCAAGTGTATAAAAAACATTAATTAATCCAGAATTTGACCCCTAATTTTGTGGTTAGGCTGGGAGCATACTGGCTGCCACCAAAGAGCTCCCACTACTCCCTCCCTAGAGGGCTAACAATCTTGCATCAGTTTCCAATCAACTAGACCAAATTAGAGATTTTAATCTGTCACCTAAAAATCTCCAATTCTACATCCAACAAATTATATTTCACTATTTGTTAACATCGAGTTCCATGGATGAAGTACTCTCTCATGAAATGAAATGTGATTCTCTCCATGTTTTAGCAATCATAGCACTTTCGGAGCATATATTTCTCAACACATTTTAATATTTTAACTGGCCACATTGAAAAGTAAATGAAAATTGAAGTTTAAATCATCATAAATTATTGACATTTAAAACCATATAAAATAAAATCAATTCTTCACAAAATCATATCTCAATGTAAGGAAAATGATAAAGAAGACTACTCAGAATTCATGAGAAGGATACGAGAAAACACAAATTTTATTAATAAAAGCAAGGTTACAAAACAAAAGAAATAAAAGACACAACTAATCTCACAATAAAAGACACAACTATAAAAGACACAACTAATCTCACAATCCTTCCCAAGCAAACTCCTAAAAGTTCTCTTCAAGCCTTTCTCTCTTTATAAGCACTCTCATTTCTCTCTTAGAAGTGTAATGAAGAAGAAATCTCTCACCTTCCCTCTCCTCTTATAAAACTTAATGAAAATCTCTAAGCCATTGAATTTCTCTCTCTCTCTCTCTATAACTCTCCTTCAACTGACACACCTACTCGCTCCCCTCTCTCTCTCCTCTTACAATCCCTAGACTTTCCTCTCTTTTATGAAAGACTGCCTCCCTCCAAAAAGAATTCAAAATTTCCCTCCAAAATTATGTTCAATACTCAACTCTTCTGATTTCAAATGGCATGTTCATTAATTCAAGAGACATATCCATTCATAAAAGAACCTTCAAAAGTGTATTGACTTAAACCAAGAGATGTTTAGAACAAGTGTTCCATTGAAAATTTAAGCAAAATTCTTCTCGAACCGCCATAATCTACAAAAATTTATCCCTAACGTATCTACCACCAAATCTGGTGCCAATCTAGTGCATCATGTGCTATATTGCTGAAGAAAACTCTATTATGGGCTTTCGCTCATCTAGTACTGATCTGACACATTTGGCTATGATTTGGCGCATCTGGCGCATCATGTGCCAGAATTCAAAACTTCACAGTTTTGGCTCCAAATTTTATCTTTCTTTGCTACTTTTACTCCAACTTCCTAAATTTATATACCTACAACAAAAACATAAAGATAACCCTTTAAAGTGGAATATCACCAAAAATAGGCATAAAAATTTATACTTAAAAAAACATATTATTTTGGTGTATTAGAATCTTATTCTCATCTCTTGAGATCAGTTTTTAGACCACTTTAAATGGATTATGACAACCAATTCACTACTCCATTTCCTTGAGATAGGTATAAGACCACCTGAAAAAGGGTATGACAACCTATTCTCATCTCTTCAGATTGGTTTTAAGACCACCTTAAATGGATTATGACATTCGATTATCTGCCCAATTTCCTTGAGATAGTATAATACCACGTTAAATGGGGTATGAAATCATATTCTCATTTCTTGAGATCAATTTTATGGCCACCTTAAAAGGACTATGGCATCTCATTCTTAACCCAATTTCTTTGAGATAGGTTTAACACCACCTTTAATGGGGTATGACATCTTATTCTCATCTCTCAAAATCGGCTTTAAGACTACCTTAAATAAATTATGGCATCCAATTCTCTACCTAAATTCTTCAAGATAGGTTTAAGACCACTTTAAATGGGGTATTTCATCCAATTCTCATCTCTTTAGATTGGCGTTAAGACCACCTTAAGTGGATTATGGCATCTGATTCACTATCCAACTTTCATCAAGATACGTATAAGACTAACGTAAATGTGGAATGAGATCCTATCTTCATCTTTTGAGATTGGTTTTAAGACCAACTTAAATGGATTATGGCATCTCATGCTCTACCTAACTTATTCGAGATAGTTATAAGACCACCATAAATGGGGTATGGTATCATATTCTCATCTGTTGAGGTCGGTTTTAAGACCACCTTGAATGGATTATGGCATCCAATTCTCTACCCAATTTCTTTGAGATAGGTATAAGACCACCTTAAATTAGGTATGAAATTCTATTCTCATCTCTTCAGCTCAGTTTTAAGACCACCTTGAATGGATTATGGCATCCAATTCTCTACCCAATTTCTTTGAGATAGGTATAAGACCACCTTAAATTAGGTATGACATTCTATTCTCATCTCTTCAGCTCAGTTTTAAGACCACCTTGAATGGATTATGGCATCCAATTCTCTACCCTATTTCTTCGAGATAGAAATAAGACCACCTTAAATTAGGTATGACATGCTATTCTCATCTCTTGAGATCAGTTTTAAGAACACCTTAAATGTATTATGGCATCCAATTCTCTACCAAATTTATTTGAGATACGTGTAAGACCATCTTATATGGGGTATGACATCCAATTCTCATCTCATGAGATCGGTTTTAAGACCAGCTTAAATGGATTATGAAATCCAATTCTCTACCCAATTTCTTTAAGATAGGTTTAAGATCACCTTAAATGGGGTATGGAATCCTTTTCTGATCATTTGAGATCGGTTTTAAGATCACCTTAAATGGATTGTGGCATCCGATTCTCTACCTAATTTTCTTTGAGATAAGTATAAGACCACCTTAAAGGGGTATGGCATCCTATTTTCACCTTTTGAGATTGATTTTAAGACCACCTTAAATGGAGTATGACATCCAATTCTCTCTCCTATTCCTCGAGATTGGTGTAACGCCCACCCCCTTAAATGGAACAAGACTTCTGATTCTCATTCTAAGATTGATACCAGAATTCTAATTACCCTTTCAACACCAGTACCTGTTCTAATTCCCATATGCCGAAACACCTGAAGCTTGATATTTTGAAATCCACCTTCTAATCCTTAACAAGAGTTCAGAATCCTCAGTTTTGATCTAATATTCACTTGCTAATTCTCTAGCGAAAACAACTGTCAGTCATTTACACTTCTTTTTAAGTATGTTGGCTTAGACATTTGTGTTGGTTTTGTTGATCTTTTCAGTCAATGTCAATAATTGCAATCTGCTTGCCTGACACACAACTTCTATTGGGGGTCCATTTATTGACCTCACTTTTTGTTGAGGTCTAATCTTTCCTCTTTAGTAGCCTAGGGTCAAGCCATATGACTTTTTGTTGACTATTCTTGGAGGATTAGAAAAGGAACTCTCGCCATTAGAAATTTTAAACTCTTTTTGCTCAACTTAAAGTTCCACATATTGGTTCTAACCTCTAGCACTTAATTGGTGGGGTCAATATCGGGGAGCTCAAGGAGAGTCCCCATAATAGACTTACACATTTCACTTCCACTCACAACCTTAAACCCAAAAATGGTTAACATTGATCCCTTGGCCCTTTGGGAGAATCATGTAAATGGTCCCCTATACCCTAGCCCTAGGCTAGAGATTAGCTATGGGTGCACATGGAGGACCAAAAGTAGGAAATTCTATTGGTCCATGCCTCAAGTAGGGTGATTGACACCCCAATTTTACTAAAATACCCAACTTAGCCTTCTGCCCCCAAAACTACCCAAATTACCAAATTACCCTTGAAAGCCTAGAAAAGGCCAAAATTCCCAAAATTACCCAAAATAGCCAAATTTGCCCAAAAATCATCTCAAACCAATTGAGATTACCCAAATTGACAAAAACACACCAACATTTTCAAAATTACCAAACTACCTTTCATTTGGCCAAAATTACCAAAACACCCTGAGTAACTCATATTGTCTCAAAACCTTCAAATTCACTTCAAATGTCCCTAAAATCGATTTGAACCACTTCATTGAGCTCAATTTTCCAATTTCACAAATTTTGACCAAAAGGCCTTCCCAATGTCAAAAAATTTGATCCCAATATTCCCAAATTTCAATTCTAAACTCAAATTCATCATGTCTAAGCCTGATTGAAACTAAATCCATACCCAATTGACCCACATTTGAATCCAATTGCAACCTAAATAAAAAAGGCCTAATTTGATCCAAAATCAAAATCTCACTCAATCGAACCCCCAAACCTATCCAATTGCCTCAATTTTGCAACATAAAATCTTTAACATTTCCTCATATCAAATTGAACCTTCAATTGACCTTGGTCATGTCCCAATTTGACTCAATATTGACTTGGACCAAAACCCATAATTTTGCCCCAAATTAACCATATCCCTAAATTCAACAAAATTGAACCACATAACCAAAAAATTTTCACTTAATTTCTATTGAAAACTCTTCATGAGAATCTTGAGGACAAAATTGAACCATAAATTAGGCCTTAGCCAATCTCTAGCCCAACTCAAACCCAACAAACCCAAGTCTAACACAAACCCAAGTCTAACACAACATCCCCAAAATTGACCAAATGTCCAAATTTCACCAAATTGAACCTCCGAATCAATTTAAAATCACTCCAAACCTTTTATAAATTCTTTGTGTTAACCATCCAAACAATTTTGATCAATAAATTTGGTCCAACATGTTGGATAGCCCAATCTAAACCCAACTTCAAGCCAAATTGCAACAAAATTGAATCGATGTACCAAGTTGACCAAGCCAAACCAAATTGACCAAACGAAAGCCACTATAACCACCATTTGGACTCTACTGACCATGCTAGACCCCCTAGCCCACCATACATGAGCTATGGACCAATTGTCCCTTAATTTAGGGGATCTCATCCACTTTTAGCCTAAACTCAAATATCGGGGCCATCAACACTTATCATTATGAGTTAGCCATCATTAGCCACCCCCTGGCCTCTCTGAGCCCAAAAGTAACCTAACACTGGCTAGAAACCACCTTAGCCACTTGTATTAGCCAGTATAAAAGAGCCCCAAGTGGCCAAAACTCAAAATTGAACCTCTTTGAGCTGGTTAAGTCCTATTGGCCACTAGAGCCTATCTTTCCTCCACCTCAGCAAGCTTTTGGACCCATCAAACCCTTGTGAGCTCCACCAAAAATTCATGACTATAATTGAAGCCCTCCACAGTAAGAGCAGAGAAAGCTCATAACCTTGATGAAGCTCTACCAAAATCTTTTCAGAAATTCTCCACACCTTCCTAAATTCAATCCCACTGCACTCAACCACTCATACTCATTCCACAGGGCCGATTTCATCACCAAAATTTGCCCTAAAACTAGGAAATATCTCTCCATAGCTCCATAGCAAACCAAACTCCAATTTATTGTCCACACATCATCTACAGAGTGAGAGGAGTTGATTCCAAAAAAAAGCCCTATCACAAAGAGCCCCTAACCTAGTTTTTGACTAACACTGAAATCAACCTTGTTCGAAATCATACCTAGACAATTCACCACTGCCCAAGAATTCATCTTGAGGTTTATTGGACTCATTCAAAGCTTCTACAACCATCTGATTAAGGCCTCCTCTCTTAGACAAAGGTATTAAGCTTTAGCCCTAAACCAAGCTTAATTTTACTCTCCAAGCATACAGGCTGTATTTCATACCATATAAACCATATGGATGTGTTCATCTTGAGTAGATGAAGGGATAAGAACAAACCCGAAGTGATTTGGTTGAGTACAACTTGAGATCTTAGGGTTTTAGTGTGGATGGCTTACGGGTTAGGTCAGTTGGGGATGATGAACGGATGTCGTTCGGTGGCGCGTGTATTAGATGCGTGGCAGCTGAGTCAGAAGGCTGCATCAAATGGTGGAGTGCCAAGTGGAGAATTTGGAACTAAAGAGGATTGTGTGGTGCCACGTGGATATGTAGAAAAATACGAACTTTTCGATTTATTTAAATCCCAGAACTTCAAAAATTCATATGTTTTCATTAAAAAATTATAAAAATTATATTAAAATAACCTCTTGCTCAATGAACAGAGGAAAATAATGTGAAATATAAAAAATATTTGTTGACACTTTGAGTTTTTATTAACTAAATAGCCTATGTGGTATTTTAATTCATTATAATTAAATATTACCCATCATGGCTTGAGATTTTTAGAGCTTGTTCCTCATGGCAAATGAGATGTTCTCTAATTTTTCCAAAGTCAGAGAGTTTCTCTGTGCTTCTAACTCTAATTTTTATGCTTGCATGGATAGTTTGGTTTAAATTAATTATATAAATTGAAATATCACTTGGAAATTTATGAGTTAAATTTTATTAAGTTCCCTACTGTTAGAGAAGCCTACGAAAAATATAATGATGGCCTGAATAATTTTGTACATTTTGATAGTTAATTAAATGCCTATATCTTGTATTATTTTATTTAAATTAAATAATAAAACTAAATTAATTAAATGAATTCCACACTGTGTGTAAAAATCTTGTTGACTCACTCTAAAAATTTGAAATTTTTTTGAATAAGTTTGAGCAATAAAGTTCATTTTTATAAAGAAAATTGAGCATTAAATACACTTAGGAAAATTATGAAAGGTGAATTTCTAAATTCTTTTTTATCATAAGAACTTAGGAAAAATAAAAGTTATTTTTCAAAAAATACTTCAATTTTTTAGTTATATTTCAAATAAAAAATAATTAAAAATTCCAAAAATATAAGTGTTTCAAAATCTACGTAATGTTTTCCTGATCACTTGGGACTCATCAAAAAAATTTTCCCAATTTTTCTAACTTAAAAAAAATTTTAAAGCCTAAATTGTATTTTTCTTTTTTTCATTAAAATCATCATAATAAAAAAATCAAAAATCATAAGAATATAATTTTTTTTTCTCTGACTTCTCTAAACTTATAGAGGTTTAATAAAAATGTAAAAATAATTTTTGTAAATTAAAAAAAAATCCATTTAAATAAATAACTAAAAATAAAAATATAATTATAACTTAAGTATTTTTCTGACCTAGCTGATCCTCTAATATTTTTCCCATAAACAAAAAAAATTTGACTTAGCAGGTAAATTAATATTGAAAATCTTATTTCTTAAGTTAAAATAGTTATTTTAATTAAATTAAATTTATAAAAGTCACATTTTCTCCTCTGATGTTTTAATTGCCTCATGGATAAAGTACTCAAAAATTTTCAAAGTCATTTGAATCATGCCTAATGAATTATGAGGTGGAGGGCCTTGAGGTAATAATGGTCATTTTAGACTTTGGTGCCTTAACAAAAATTTATGATTAACCAAAAAGAAAATGGGTATTTTTGGATCTTAATGAATAATATTGGATGATTAAAATCAAATGGGTGAAAAGGTAGAAATCAATTTGCCACCTTTCCGTAATAAGGGTAAAATTATAATTTTCTGAATTATCAAGATTTGGAAGTTGTTCAAAATCAAATGATTCTGAAGTTATGGGATTAAGCTACGAGGATGATAATTTTCTTATTTTAAGCTCACATATGATCTTTATATAAGAATGCATACCATCTAAACTAAAATTTAAATAATTGTCATTTTCTTCCATTGAGATTTTTAATGGCTTGGTAGTGACCTAGGCTCAATATTTAACTTATTTGATGGTATTTAGAAAAAGATAACTTGATTAATGATGAACACCTCTGAAAACTGCAAGCCCAACTTTACTAGTGGGTAAAAAATCTTTAATGAATTAAAATTGTTGAAGGGGAATTCACCTACATATTTCTTAAGTCAACTATTAACTGATCAACTGAGCACTCTTCTCCTGGGATGATTAAATTGTCAAAGTTCACTGAGTAGCAAGGTATCCTTTTTAACTTGACCTTGGATGGTTAATCGAGAAATACAATAAGTTCAAAATGAACACGAAAAGTTTCAAGATATCTTTAAAGCAGTTCAAGGTCATTCCCCGAACACTTTGGAATCTTTTAAATATTTTGAAGGATAAATTGAACTTGTTATATTTTGTTCTAAAATCATCCACTAAGATCTTTCGGGACTCAATAAGTCATAGTTTTGGGTCTCTTAGATACACCTTCATCTACTCTTGCAATTATTTAATTCCGTGCAAAATCATATACATGCTTGGTTGTGCAACTTACTTTATTTGGAGTGTTATTTGATTTCTATCATTTTACTTTCTACAATCTAATTTTATTGCAAAATACTATAAGTGCTAGATTGTGCAGCTTACTTTATTTGCAAAAAGCAGAACAAATTTTCATAAATTAATCAGTATTTTCAAAAAAACTCATACAATTTGTTTCAAAGGTAACCATAAATCCTTTAAAATGTCACAAAACATAAAAGTTCCTTTCGAATTTATGGGAGTCCCTCAGAGCAAATAATCCATGGTTGCTAATGAGATTTCCCCAGTTTAAATGGGTTTCATAACCCATTTAAGCGAAGTAAATTTAAAAGAAAATAGTGATATCAAAACGGGAAAATCGTGGGATCTTAATGGGTGTCACTCAAATCAAATTTAAGCCCCCTCCCCCACATAATGATTGAAATTTAAACCTGTCATTTAAAATTTAGCCTTTAGTACTGTTACTTCGCTGAGGAGCCTGGAGCTAATTTTGTGGGTAGCCTTCTACAGCAGTGTGAGGATCTCAACAACACATCTTTATTTCATTAGAATTAGACAACAAGTCATAAGATTTCGAGCTCGTCTGCCTACGGTGACATAAATTCTCAACTTTTTCTTTCTTAGGCCTTTGTATAGCTTTGCTATATAATTTAAGCCTTAACTCATTTTACGATTTTGAGGTTGCCGTTCGTCATGACCTAAATGCTAACATATTCTTGGCTATTTAAGCGACTGTCTCGCATAAATATAAGCCCTAATTAATAAAATGTGTAGGATGTATCATTTAAATAATTGTTTTTTCTCAATACTGAAGCCGAAACCTAAGATAGTTTTAGAAGTCACTATGGTTCTCCTCATGATCCATGCATCCCCTAGTTCTTCTTCCTTTAGATTCTAAAAATAAAATGTTCCAAATTTGAGTCATTCCTATTTAACACATCATTTTCTGATCTTTTGAAAAGTCATATCCCTTTGAACTCCTTGAAAGTAATATCCCCTGATTTTTATCAAGAGTTTTCTTAGGTGACTTCGGTCATCTAAGATGTAATTAACAATAGGGGCTTGCCCATATAGGAAATTCTTAAGAACACAGCTTAATAAAAACCCTATTTAATTTTTTGTATTAAATAGGGGAACTTATTAGTTAACATAAAAAATGGTTTCTTGCAGACTCAAATGGATTTCATAATTTCTTTAGTTTAATTAATTGAGCCTTACCAATAAGTAGTGCGTCTACCTTTCAGGATAGATGCATTATTTGTTGTGTTTGGCTTGTTTATTTAAACAATTGAGGATATGAGATCAATTTAGTCTTGTATTTTCAAAAATTAAAATAATACTTTTTCAAAATTATAATACATGAATTATATTAAATCGAGCATCGAGATATCCATTCCGACGACCAATAATTTCCAATTTGACGACCGACTTGAGGGATTAGAAATTTTAATCTTATGAAATTTTTGTAAGAAAAACACAAATTTCCATTAGAGCACTCAATTATAAATTGAAGAATTATAATTAGTCTAAGAGTATGGTATCACTTGATTTCATATTAAAATAAATGGGAATATTGATGCTAATTGGGTTGCTAGTATGGGGTAAAGGCTGAATTTTATTTTTATTTCTAAATTATAAACTAGTGATTTTTATTTATTATTTTTGCATGAATCATCTTAGTTTGGTTAGTTTTGTGGTTGGGTTTTATGGTGGGATGAGTTGTATTATTATTATTTTTGGTGGGAGGTCTTATAGGGTTTTGGTTCTGTGAATTGTGTGGGGTGTAGTGGGGACCTATTGGCTATTTTTTGTAATTATTTTTTTTATGGAGTATAATTCCCTGCGTGGTTTATTTATTTTTAGATGATGAAGGCTTTCTATCATCCCAGGTTCAGTAAGATCCTTTGATGATTAACAAACTAAATAACATTGAGTTACTTTCTCTTAGGCTACCCCTACAGATCAAGGGAGAAATTCATTTGTTTTATACGTCTTAGTATTAATTATATAAATTGGGTACCTAATATTCTAACTTAGGCTTTTAGGCTGAACGACTCTCGAGTGTGTGTGGACTTAGGTTGTCCTATCCATTGAATAACCAAGGGTTCATAATTTCAATCTACTCAAATGGTGGTTTTAAAAATTTACAGTTATTCAATTTTAATTATTTTCTTGGTTTGATAATTAACTTGTGACTTGCTTGATTCCTAGGTTTGTCAGTTATGACAAAAATCAAGATTATTCTAAGTGTTTAAAGTCTTAGTTTTCCTAGTTTGTTGACTGATATGAAAAATAAGAGTTCTCAAAGAGTTTGAAATTTCAATTTCCTTCTAAGTTGATTTTACTTTTTCTTTCCCCTATGATTAACCTCAAATCTTTAGTTTAATGTTTTTTTTAAGCCTTATATTTGAAAGTATTTAACTCAAACCTATCCTTTTTATAAGCTTCGTATTTAAGGTTTATCGATATGCTTACAGAACATAAATTTTTTTCATACAAGAGGAAGTTTTATAAAATATTTTATCATCTAAAAGTGTTAATGATATGGAAATAATAATATTAAAATTATAATTAGTTGAAATAGCCCAAGAATTATATACTTCAAGGTCATGTTTATGAAATCATATGCTTTCGGTAAGGAATGTATTCATTCTGGAGGCACTTATGCCTATGAATCTATAAGTCTTTCTTATGCTAAGATGTTCACAAGAGGCTTACAAAAAATACATGTTTGATTTAATTGATATGCTCAAGAAGGAGAATCATAAATAATTTGAAGGATCCCTCCTTAGATTAGATTTTTTTTAGTTTAGCTTTAATTATATGTTTGTGCTAAGCTTTGCTGACTATAAATTTTTTTTAGCAATGGTTATAAAAAAGTCTCAAGTTTTATTAAAATTTATAAGCTTGCTAAAAGGTTATGGTTTAAAATTTTTATGTTATAGTTTTTTAAAAAGTTTGGAAAAGGATTCAATTTTAGAAGGAGTTTTAGTTAGCATTAAAAGGTTCTAACTTTAATGAAGATTAAGTTAAGGTTAAAAGGTCTAGATTTTAAATTAAGGTTCTTAAAAAAAGTATTCAAAAAACATGTTTTAAGCAACTCTAAGGTCATCAGTAGTGTAATCACAACTTCATAATATAACATCCCAACTTGTTTAGAGCTCATTAACTCCTAACCTACATGAAACTCATTGAATCTCATCTTTCTTGAAACTCATGCTTGCATGAAATTCATCCACTTTGTTTATAAACTCATTAACTCCCAACTTTCTTGAAAATTGGTTGGGTAATGATGTTTTAGCTAGTTTTATATGGAGGTCCTCATGATTTGAATGCTACAAATAGGAATGTGTGGTATGTTGAGAAGTGGAATATGGAGAGTTTGATTCAGTTTTTTTGCAATTATGATGCTAAATTAATTGCTAATATTGCTTTTAATAAAGAGATTTAAGATTTGCCTGGTGTTAAGGGAAAATTGGCAGAATCTATTTTAAAACATTTGCATGTTATTTTCAAAAGTTTTGGGGTGTTGATTTGAGATGATCTTAGAACTAATGAGTCAAGCCTTCTTATTCCTTTTTTGTTGGATAATTTTTCATGCAATTATACCTGCATTTGCTAATCTAAAACTTAAATGGTTGAGGTTTCCTTCATGTTTTTTCTTTACATGATGCAGGAAGAATCAATGGATCATATTTTTGTGAAATGCAAAATTTCTAATGTTGTTTGGAAATAGGTGTACCATTTTTTTGGAAGGAAGGAAAATGAATTTTTCTTTGATTCATTTAAGAAGATTTATTTGGATTGGAGGAAACAAGGTCAAGCATTCTTAACTATTTTGCATACTATTGTTCTTTAGTTTATTTCATTACTAGGAATAATGTGAAGCATGTTGATATGATTCCTAATAAATATGTTACCTTTTAATGATTATAACTTTTTGCTTTAGAAAATTAAATCCCATGGTTATAAAGGAAAGTCAATTAGCAGGTTATTGAATATTTTTTAAAGTTCAATCTACCAACTCCTAATTTAACTTGTGATGTCAATAATAGGGTGTAGTAGTGTAAGCCTGTTGCTCCTTTTATTAAATTTAATGCTATTGGTAGTTGGAATTCTATTTCAGTTGGTGTAGGTGGTATTTATAGGGATAGTTTGGGCACTATGGTTTGTTATTTTGTAGTTTTTTCTGTGGTCATTTCCCTTTTGTTCGCTTAGGCAGATGTGTTGGTTTTTTGTTTACCAATTACTAAAATATTTTGTTGAAGGAATGTTCAAATGGAATTGGATTCTTCATTTTTGTGGAATTTTTGTAGAAAAAACCTAGATTTCCATTGGTTCATTGAATTACAAATGAGAAGATAATTTTATTTTTCTAATAATATGGATATGACTTGTTCTCATTTAAAAAGAGATGTAAACAATGCTACTAAAAGGCCTGCTCATATAAAGTCTATGCAGAATTCAGTTTGTATTTCTTAATTCCTACTTAAAGATCTTTATTTATTGATTTTGTAGGATTTATCTTACTATGGTTTGTTTTCTTGTTAGGTTTGTTGATGGCCTGAGTTGTACTTTATTTTTTATTTTTTTTGTGGAGGTCCCCTAGATTTTTTTGTGTGAGCTGTATTTGGGGTGTGTTGACCTCACTGTTGGTTGAGGTCTAGTTTCTTCTTAACACTAGAATCTAGCCGTAGGACTTTCATGTTCACTATTCCTAGAAGACTAGTAAAAGAACCCTCACCATTAGAAACTCTATAACTCTTTTTTGTTCTTCTTGAAGTTCCACATGTTGGTTCTAACCTCTAGCACTTATTAGGTGGAGCTAATATGAGGGAACTCAAGACGAGTCCCCATATCATTATTTGGCCTTATGGTTTGCCTTGGGTGGTGTGGTCTTGGTTAGTCTTGCACACACACACTTGATACCCATCAGCTGCACTCGCAACCTCAAACTTTACCCAAACATGCCTAGCTTAATATCTTACTCAATTGGAAACTCATGTGGATGGTCCCCTAAACCATTAGCCCTAAGCCAGAGTTTGGCTAAGACCAACACATGTAGGATTCACAACGGGATTTTCCTTGGTCTCATGGCTCAAAAAAGGTTAATTTTATGATTAGCATCCTCAATTGATCCCAATCCTACACAAATACCAAATTTAACCTTTTGCCATAAAATTTTCTCAAAACTACCAAATTGCCCCTGAAACCCTAAATTTTCCCAAACTACCCAATTTTATTCAAAAATCCTCTCCAACTCTTTTAAACCACCCAGATTGTCTAAAACACACCATAATTTTGTAAATTCCCAAAATAATTCTTACTTTACCAAAATTACTAAAATGCCCTTGGTGGCCCAAATTCTCCACAAACCTGCGAAAATCATTTCAAACACTTTCAAAACCTATTATGATCACTCATGATACCCAATTTTACCAATTGTGACAAAAATTCCAATTACCCAATATCACTCCAATTTCTACCAATTTAATTAAAATTTTCCTCAATTTCAATTCTAAATGAAAATTCATCATGCCCAATCCCAATCAAAATCAATTTAAGGCCCAATTGAACCACTCTCCAAACCTTAATTTCAATTTGAACTAAAAGCCCCAATTTTGAACATGGCCTCAGGTTTTTACAAATTGAGTCCCTTAACTTGTCCAAATCCTTCAATTTTGATTTCCATAGTTTTCATGACATTCCTCTAGACCCAATTTGACATTCAACAGGTCTAGATCCTTGGCCAAACCCAATTTGAACCAAAAGCCCCAATTTTGACCCAAAATCCTAATTTCTCCATATCAAGCTATACTATACCTAAATTCCACTCTATTGATCTCCAAACACTTCATGACATTTGTCTAAACCAAATCCACCATTTAACTAAACCAAATCAAAGCTAAAGCTAAGTCCAAGTTCAAGTCCAGGCTTAAACCAAACCTAATCTCAAGTCCACCTCCAATATTTCAAATTCATCGAAGCCTTAACCATTTCTATCATGCTTAAACACACTTAAATGCTAATTAAATCACTCAAATACCAAATATTGAGAAATGGACCATGGGTCCCTTAATTTGGGGGACTCCATCCTAAAATGACTAAGCCAAGGAGAGATTTACCATCAGCCATCAAACTCTAAGCCTAATCAAAACTAAGCCTTCCTTTGACCTCTCTCAGTCAGCTAGCCACCATCCTTGGCCTGGCCGGTTGGCCTAGTCACCAAAAAACATCAAACCGTGAATCATCCAAGCTTTAAACTCAAAATTGGGACTCTATGAGTT
The DNA here is from genome assembly GCF_001263595.1 of Phalaenopsis equestris. Taxonomy (NCBI): domain Eukaryota; kingdom Viridiplantae; phylum Streptophyta; class Magnoliopsida; order Asparagales; family Orchidaceae; genus Phalaenopsis; species Phalaenopsis equestris. The sequence continues at coordinate 189,628 of NW_018250509.1, read as the reverse complement.
GGCCCACCCCCATTTGCTATTGATGCCACTGGCCCTCCACCTAAGCATCCCATTCCACCCACTAGCCAGCCTTGGTGGTTGCTCTTTCCCCCTTGATGCGGGTGGATTTAGTGTGTTAATTTTATACATATTTTTCAATATGACAAAATACACCTGATAGATACAATAGTAAATATGAAAATCAATCTAAAAAATAATAACTTGAATGAAAATAGTTTTATCTTTTAAAATTCTTTTAACCGCCAAATCCCCTAAAATAAATTAATTATATGTACGCTCATGTAACTAAGGGCTCTAATGGAGCCCTAGATATCAATCCCACAGGGAAGTTGGAAATGCCTATTAGTAAATTATTAATATTATAATGTAAACTAAAATTTTAAACTACAAAAGTCATGTGTTAAATTTGAATATAAATTAATAGACTGAATGCTAATTAAAATCCAATAATGACAAAGTTAATTAAACTAATTGCTAAACATTCAAATGTAAAATTACGAATTATTTTTGTGACAAAGAGTTCAAATTTAAAAAAGCATCCTTCCCCTTTATAATGAGTATATGATTTGTGGCGAAATTAAAATCATTTGAAAAAAAATATACATATAAATTGTTTTGTGCCAAATAAGAGCAATCCTAAACTTAATCCTCTTCCGAGTGCATAAAAAATATTGACTAATTCTGAGTTTGGTCCCTAATTCGGCGGTTAGGTTGAGAGGATACCAGTTGGCACTCTAGAGCTCCCACTACTCCATCACTTGACAGCTAACAATCTCGCATTAATTTCCATTCACCGGACCAAAGGGGATTTGAATCGGTCACCTTAAAATATGCAATTCTGCATCAAACAAAGTATATTTTCCTATATTTTTGCACTCAACTCGATGAATGGCATCCTCTCTTATGAAATCAAATGTGATTCTCACCATGTTGTAGAAATCTTAGCCCTTATACAGGATATGCTTTTCAATATATTTTAACAAATTAATTGGTCAAATCAAAAAGTAAATGAAAATCGGAGTTCAAATAATCACAAATTATTAGCATTTAAAATCATATAAAAAATTAATTCTTCACAAAACCATATCTGAAAGTAGAAAAAAGGAAGAATAAGATTATTCAAAATTCATGAGAAAGATATGACAAAACGCCAGTTTCATATATAAAAATAAATTTACAAAACAAAAGAAATAAAAAACACAACTTATCTCACAATCCTTCCTAAGAAAATCTTTAGAAGTTCTCTTCAATCTTTTCTCTCTTTACAAGAACTCTCAATACTCTCATAAAAGTGTTATTATAAAGAAATTTCTCACATTCACTCTCCTCTTACAATCTTTATAGAAAATCATCAAGCCCTTGACTTTTTCTCTCTCTCTCCCTATCTTTTTTGCCCCCCTTACACGCCGCACTCTTCACTTCACAAGTCTTTTATTTTATTAAAGGTTGCCTCCCTCCAAAAAGAATTCAAAATTACCTCCAAAATTCTATCATAAAGTTAATCCTTTTAAATTCAAAACATATGTCCATTGATTCAAGAGACACATCCTTTCATAAAAGAACCTTCCAAAGTGTCTAGATGCATTGTCTAGATGCGATGCATTGAATCACTCCAAGGGGTGCTTAGAACAAGTGTCCCTTTGAAAATTCATGTATAATTTTTTTTGAACCACTTCAATCCTCAAAAATTAATCTCTGGCACATCTGGCACTGGTTCTGGTGCATCTAGTGCCAAATTGCTTAACTCTACACTGTTCTGGGTTTTGGTGCTTGATGCAGCGAGCAGCTTTATTGTGATAATTTTACAAATATTTTTCAATACTAAAAAATTACACACGATGGATATATAATAAATATTCAATATAATCGCTAGAAAAATACTTTTTATGAAAATAATTTATCTTTTAAATCTCTTTTTAAGCTGTCAAATCCCATTTAAAATCAATGCAAGTATATGTATCTCTCGTGTAATAAAGGGCTCTAATGGAGTCCTAGAAATCGATCCCACAGGGAAGTTGGAAAATCCTAAAAGTTAATTATAAAAATTATTTAAATTCTAAAAATGCAAAAATGAAAGTAAAGTAAAGTGCAAGTGAATGATAATTAAAGTGTAGAAGTAAGACTACAAAAGTTAAACTAAACTAAATACTAAACTTTCAAAAGTAAAATTTTCTAAATACTAAACTTTCAAAAGTAAAATTATGAAAATTAAATAAAGTTTTTATTGTGATGGAAAGTTCAAATTTAAGAAAGCATCCTTCCCCTCTGCAATGAGTATATAGATTGCGAAGAAATTGAAATCATTTGAAAATATATATAAAAACTATTTTGTGCCAAAGAGGAGTAATTGTATTATTTACTCTCTTCCGAGTGCTATAAAGAACATTAACTAATCTAGAGTTTGGTCCCTAAATCCATGGTTACGGTGTGAGGATATCGACTGCCATTCCAGAGCTCCCACTTCTCCTTGTCCTAAGGGCTAACAATCTAGCATTAGTTTCCTATCAACTAGACCAAATTGAGGATTTAAATCTGTCACCTTAAAATCTCCATATTTGCTTCCTACAAACTACATTTTCCTATTTATTTGCACCCAATCTAATGGATGACATACTTTGCCATGAAATCAAATGTGATTCTCCCTATGTTGTAGAAATCATATATCATTTAAGAACATATGTCTCTCAACAAGTTTTAACATTTCAATTGGCTAGATCAAAAAGTAAATAAAGATCAGAGTTCAAATCATCACAAATTATTAGTATTTAAAACCGTATTTTAAAACGATATAAAACAAAATATATTCTTCACAAAACCATATCTCAAAGTAATAGAAAGGATAAAGAAGACTAATCAGAATTTAAGAGAAGGATATAACAAAACGCGAATTTCATATATAAAAATAAGTTTACAAAACAAAAGAAATAAAATTTAACTTATCTCACAATCCTTCCCAAGCAAATCCCTAGAAGTTCTCTCCAAGCCTTTTTCTCTTTATAATCACTCCTAATTCTCTCTTAGAAGTCTAATGAAGAGAAAATCTCTCACCTTCTCTCTCCTCTTACAACCCTAGAAGAAAATCTCCTCTTCTCTCTCTATCTGTAGCTCATGCCAACTTTCTCTCTCCCTCATGCCACACACCTGATAAATTGAAGTCTTCTTCTTTTTTTTAGGCTGCTACCTTTGGAAAAGAATTCAAATTCCCTCCAAAATTACTTCAAAAAATTCAACACTTTTGAATTCAAAAGATGTTTCATTTGATCCAAAGAAGTATCCCTTCATAAAAGAACCTTCAAAAGTGTCTAGATGCATTGAATTACTCGAAGAGGTGTGTAAAACCAATTTCTTTTTGAAATTTACTTAAAAATTTTCCTCGAACCGCCTTAATTTGTAAAAGTCTTCCCTGGCGCATCTTGCGCCAATCCGGTGCATCATGAGAAAGTTTTGTGCATTTTGGTCCACCATGAGCGCCGATCTGGAGCATCATGTGCTAGAATCCCAAAATTAACTCTTTTGGCTCCAAATTTCATTTTTTTTGTCATTTATGATCCAAATGACTAAAAATGATATACCTGTAATAAAAGCACAAAAACACCCTTCTTTAAAGTGGAATATCACCAAAAATTAGCATGAAATAAGTGCTTAAAACAGTATAATATTTTGTTGTAACAAAATCCCTAAACTTAAAAGTTACAAGTCCTCAAGTGACACTTTTATTACATAAAAGGATATGATCTAGACTAGAGATTAATTTATAACTTCTATACTTTAGTTTACCAAATAAAATAGCAAAATTTAAGATAAAACTTTTAATAACTTAGATTCAAATTCTAAGTCTAGGAATATTTACTAATCAAATTTAGGATTTCTAAATCTTTATTCATTTCAAGAAGAATTGCAATTTGTCATATTAAGGTCATTTAGAACAATCATATGAAAAAGAACTTTATGAAAAGTTTACTAGGAATGTTACTAATACTCCAATATAAGTTTAGAAAATGTAATAAAACTCCTTCTTTAAGTTGATTCATCTGAAGTCAATTTTCGGTTAGGCATGTTCTTAAGCTTCTCCTCACTTACATATTTTTTTTCTTTCCTTTTCTTTTTCTTTCTCTTTTTCTTTTTTTCGTTTCTTTTCTTTTAGGATCTTTCTTTTCTTTTAGGATCTTTTTCTTTTTCTTTTCTTTTCCAAGTGAGGATTACTATATCTGGATAGCCTTTTCTTTTTCAAGTGAGGATTACTATATCTGGATAGCCTTTAATAATTTTGTACTTCACATACTATTCTTAAAGTCAAAACTCTATATCTTTCTTCACTTTATAAATTCATATTAGTTTATGATTTTTTAAAAAGTTTGATTCTTTTCTTCTTACGTAAAACTCTAAAATTCTTAACACTTCAAAAATATAATTTTCTTTACTTTAAATATAAAATATAGTCATATCATACCTTCTCAAATATCTTTAACATTAGAATTGACCTTCATTATTAAGAACTCTTTACCTAAATTTACCACAATATTTATAAAAAGATAAATAGTCATTTAAAGTTAAATCTTAATATCACAGGCCATGTTAAATTAATTTTATTAAATATAGTTAATTGAGGACAAATAAAATTTAGTTTACTTATTTTCAAAATAAATCTTTCTTTCCCCCAAACTTAAGTTTCTAAGTGATTTTAAAAATATTTTTAGTATAAAATTTAGTAGGTGAAAGAAAATAATAAATGCATTGTCGGCGCTATTTTGGGGATTGGAGGGGGCGATGCCCGTAAGAAGCTGTCGGTCATCCCGTCGCCCGCCTCGTAAGGACGTTGAAGTATGAAATCAAACTGACCCCATATTTTTCATAGTTTAACATGAAAGAGAATTGTACCTCAAATATTGTATCTATCCTCTCGATCAAATAAACTAAGGAGAGTATGACGTCCGTTTGGTCTGCGAAACCTTTGTATTTCCCGATAAGTCCCCCTATTTAATATAAAAGATTAAATAAGTTAAATAGGGTTTATATTATGCTGGGTTCGGGAAAAGCTTCCTATAAGGGCAAACCCCTACAGTTAATTACAGCCTATAGTTAATAATGACCAAAGCCGCCTAAGAAGACTCTCGATAAAGATCAAGAAAAATTATCTTGAAGGAATTTCAAAAGGTAGGACTCTTCAACAAAATTGGATGTAGAGGTGTGAAAGGGGACTGGTTCAAAGTTGGAACATTTTACTGTAGAATCCAAAGGAAGAAGAACCAGGAGATGTCATGGATCCAGAGGAGAACCTCGGTGACTTCCCAAGCTATCCTAATGTTTGGCTTCAGTTTTGAGGAGAAATATTTAGGTGTTTCATCCTACCGATTTTATTACTTAAGGCTTATATTTGTGTGAAATGATCACACAAATAGCTTAGAAGATGTGAGGATTTAGGTCGTGACAAATGACGACCTAAGGCTTATATTGTATAGCAGGGCTATGCAAAGGCCTAAAGATAAGGTGAGGATTTACTTTGCATAAGCAAGCAACCTTGAAATCCTATGACTTTGTTGTTTAATTCTAAAGAATGAAGAATGGTTTAGCTGGGGAAGACAATTTTTGCTGTTGAAGATGGCCGTACTGCCCACCATGCTAGCTCCAAGCTCCTTGCCGCGACAAGTTTGAGTTATCTAGTGTGTCAAGTTATAATATCAAATCAGGTGGCCCTATGGTTGAAGTTCTTTAAATTTTAGAGCGACACCGGTTAGGATCCTACAGTTCCCTCGTTCTGGAATCACTATTTTCTATTAGATTCACTTAGTCAAAATGCACTTACTAAACCCAACTTAATGAGTTCCATAATTTTATTTAAACTGTGGGAAGCCTTGTTAGCA
>NW_018250509.1:182823-183746 GCF_001263595.1 Phalaenopsis equestris | reverse complement strand
TCCTCCGAGGGATTCCCGATAATCCGATAGAGACGTCTTAATTTAGTTGAAGTTGTAGTGTTATGTGATGTTTGTGATTAAAGTTTGAGTTGTTTTATATTTTTAATGTTGTGGCGGTGAATTTTATCTTGGTTGATTATAGTTTTGGTTTTGGGTTATGGTTATTCCTACTGAAAACTGTAAAAGTGTACCTGGCGAGTCTTCTTGTTCCATCACCTGAAACTTAAAATGCATGTTAAAGCAATTTATGAAGAGCAGGAAAGTTAAAATTTTGGTAATTTTTCCAACCCTACGTCATATCTTGGTGAGTCCTTAAAAGTTTAATTAAGGATGATTTTGTTGAGCATTGTATATTAAGTTTAATAGACCTCTGAGGTATCCAAAAAGTTAGGAGGAGGAAACAGGTCCATGCCTCCCTCTCACCAACTGCTGAAAAGCCTCAAGTCCATTTAAACTTATTATGTTGCTTAATGGTTCATCCAGTAAGTACCCTTATTACTTAGTGAACTCTGATGTCTCAATTATCCCTAAGAATAGGGTAATTGTCACTTATCATTTAATTTGAAAATTATGTGGGTGAAGACCCTTAAAAAGGCAAGTTAATGTAATTTGAACACTTAACAAATTTTTTTCCATTGTTGTAGCATTCATTACAGCATTGCCGTAGATGTTTGATTTAATTATGTTTATTTCTGTAATCCTTATTTAATAAATTTTTTATTTAGCCTAAGTCACCACTAAGCCCTCCCTTAAGACCTATGTAAGTGGACCTAGGTGACTGGCTTAATTTGTTTTGAAAAGGGTTAAGCTTTAAGTGGTCATGATTCATGATTTGGATTCTATTTGAAAAACCAAAATAGGGGTATTAAATTTATTAAGAATTGGCTTCAAAAGTCATACCCCTAAGTCTAGGATCATTTAAT
>NW_018250509.1:181148-182764 GCF_001263595.1 Phalaenopsis equestris | reverse complement strand
CTACCAATTAACCCCTTTGTGTTTCAAACATCAAATAAATTTATTAAAATTAGAGGTTACCCATTTTCCCTCCTTGAATTAAGCCTAAGTGTTAATTAAGGCAAAAATTCCAAAATTACACATTTGCCCCTAAGGCTCTAACACCTCATAATTTGTCAAATTCAATTCACATGACTTAGAAATTTTTATCATTCATCATTCCTGGGTCAATTAAGATATCAGAGGACAAAATATAATTTTTCAAAATTTAATTTAATGTCTATATTTATTTTCATGTGAAAATAAGATTTTTCAAAGAAAATTCCTAACTTGACCAAGGTAAAGTCTAATCCCTTCAAATTTTTATTGGAGATAGACCTAGACTAGACAAGCCTTTGGATAAAATTACATAATTTTTTTCATAATTTTTTGAATTCTCTGTGATTTATTAGAATTATTTTAAGTTCTAGACTATTTAATAAAAATAAAATATTTTAGGTGGTGAAAATTAAGTTTTCTATTTTTGAAAAATCTCTATGAGGTTAGAGAACTCAGAGGAGCAAATTTCATATTTTTGTGATTTTTTTCTTGATTTATTGGAATTATGAAAACTCATTTATAGCTTTTTTTTTAAAAAAATATTTTTAAGCTTTGAAACTCAATATCTTTATTAAGAAAATTAGGGTTCTGACAAGGTTTCAAGCTCAAAATTGAGCTCCAATAATGGTATATTTTAATTGTTCCTAAGTGATTAGGAAGCAATTTAGAAAATTTCCATGAGTTTTATTATTTTTTGTGATTTTTATTGATTTTCAATCATTTAAATATTTAAAATAGGCAAAAAATCAAGTTTTTATTTTAAATATATATTTATTTTTGGAAAGTTCCCCTGATCATAGAGAGTTTGATTTTTATAAAATATCCTTGATCACAGAGAACTCAAAAAACTAAGTTTCATAATTTTTTGAGTTATATTTTGATTTTTAAAAATCATTTAAATGCCAAGAGTGGTATTTATCTTTAAAAATCAATTTAAGTTGTCAAATGAACTCTATTTCAAAATTTTTATGATGAGTTCTCTAGATCATCTCTAGATCATAAAACACAGTGGAGATTAAAAAATCAAATAATTTAAATGTTTATATTTTTCAAAATTAATTATCTTAGTGATTTAGTGTTTGGAAAATTTAAGTGAATTTTAAATGACTTGACCCATGAAATTATTTCCAAAGGTTTCTCTAGTCATGGTGGACCTTCTAAAATTTTCTTAGGATTTTCTAATCAATACGCTAATTTCCATGATTATTTTAAAGAAATAATGTGGAATAACTTAAAAAATATAGATCTCTGTACAAGAATCTCCTTTGACTTTGGGATAATCAGAGAATGTTTCCCCTGACAGAGCTTGTAACATGTCAAAGTTTCAAACCAAGATGATATATCAATATGCATGGAGAATCAAATGATTCAAAACAGTGTTTGAATAATTAAAAATAACATATGCATAACATGGTCTTGAATTTTATTCCACATTGTTCTTCTCTGTTCACTGAGCAAGAGGGTAATTTTATTTTATTTTTGTGATTTTTCTACACAAAATTATGAATTTTCTAAGTTAAGGGTATTTAAATAAATAA
>NW_018250509.1:180869-181071 GCF_001263595.1 Phalaenopsis equestris | reverse complement strand
CACCCTACGACGGCTCCGAAGGCATGCGTGGCATGCATTGGTGAGACGCCGCCGTCCACGTAGCTTGCTGACAAGGCCCGCGGTTTATGTTCCAAAGCGCTGTCTGGCTTGACCTTGGCCATCTATGTGATACAAGCGCGATCGAACGACTCCCCGTCACCATCCCCGATAGAATGATCTCATGACAATCCATACAAAAACC
>NW_018250509.1:179199-179843 GCF_001263595.1 Phalaenopsis equestris | reverse complement strand
AGGGGGAGGTGGCTAGGAGCTCAGGGAACCCAGAGGAATCCATCACAACAATTTAATGCAAATGTGTTTTGATTTGGCAAATATATCTTAAGCATGTGCATTTTTGGAAATAAGATCCCTTAATTTGGGGGACCTTTGGTCCATGGCTTAATTTAGGTGGTTTCATTGTGTTTAGACTTGTCACTAAGTCCAACTAATGGCTGTGGTGGACTTAATTTGGTGGCTTTAGGGTGGTTAGGTCACATTTAGTGCATGGGTCCAAATAGATGCAAATGACCAAAACTTGGGTTTGGGCTAGGTTATCCATACCAATTGGCCCAAATAAATAGTTTCATTTGGTGTAAATGATCCTAAGTAACAACTTTGGTGAAGGATGGAAGTGGTTTTGAGTTCAATTGAAGGGTCAATTTGAGGGAATTTTGAACTTTAATCAATTTGGTCATGTTGGGCTAGACTTGGGTCTAGCTTGGGTTAGCCTTGGGCTAAGTCTAAATTGATTATTGGAAATGGTCAATAGGGAGCTCATGAAGAGTTTCCAATTTTAATTGGATGCTAATTTGGAGGTTAAGGCAATCAAGTGGGTGAAATTTGGGGACTTAGCCAATTTGGGGCTAAATTTGGGAATTTTGAATTTAGGCCAAAAT
>NW_018250509.1:141390-178444 GCF_001263595.1 Phalaenopsis equestris | reverse complement strand
AGTCCTAAGGGTGACTCATCTTGAGTTTCCCCCATAGTGACCCCACCTACTAAGTATTTAGAGGTTGAGACCAACATGTGTAACTTCAAGTTGAGTAGAGAAGAGTTTGGAATTTCTAGTGGTGAGGGTGTCTTTTCTAGTTTTCTAAGAATAGTTAACAGGAGAGTCTTATGGCTAGACCTTAGGGTACTAAAGAGGAAAAACTAAACCTCAACCAAAAGTGAGGTCAACAAATGGACCCCAAGTAGATGTGGTGTGTTGAGCAAGCACTCCGTGCGTATTGGCATTGACTGATGAGATCAACAAAAACCAATACAAACTTATAAGTCAAAAGACCTGGAAGTATGTGTAGAGTTGTGTGTGTGATTTGTTTCCACTTGGGAATTAGCAGGTGTGTGTTTCATCAAGTCAAGAATTAGGGACTCTTGCTGAGAATTAGAGAGTGGCCTCGAGTTATGAAATTTTAAAGATTTCTAAAAGAAGAGAGTCAGTATGTTAGTGTTGCCCCCGAGGTGGGAATTGAAATTCAGATATCAATTTAAAAAGAGAGAGAGAGAGAGAGTCGGAGTGTAAGGACCGACCTCAAATGTAATGAATAAAAAATGTAAGACTTATTCGAAAATGAGAATTGAAATGTAGGTCAATTCTTAAAAGAGAGTGTCGAAATGTAAGGATCGACCTCGAATGTAATGAATCAGAAATATGGGACAGTGAGAATTGTGAGAATTGAAATATAGGTCAACTCTCAAAAGAGAGTGTCGGAATGTAAGGACCAACCTCGAATACGACCTCGAATGTAATGAATCAGAAATGTGGGACTGATTCAGAAGTGAGAATTGAAATGTAGGTTAAGTCTCAAAAGAGGGCATCGGAATGTAAGGACCGACCTCGAATGTAATGAATCAGAAATGTGGGACTGATTCAGAAGTGAGAATTGGAATGTAGGTCAATTCTCAAAAGAGAGTGCTGGAATGTAAGGACCGACCTCAAATGTAATGAATCATAAATGTGGGATTAATTCAAAAGTGAGAATTGGAATGTAGGTCAATTCTCAAAAGAGAGTTTCGGAATGTAAGAACCGCCTCAAATGTAATGAATCAGAAATATGAGACTGATTCAGAAGTGAGAATTGAAATGCAGGTCAATTCTCAAAAGAGAGTGTCGGAATGTAAGGACCGAGCTCGAATGTAATGAATCATAAATGTGGGACTGATTCAGAAGTGAGAATTAAAATGTAGGTTAATTCTCAAAAGAGAGTGTCGAAATGTAAGGACCGACCTCGAATGTAATGAATCGGAAATGTGGAGAATTGAAATGTAGTTCAATTCTCAAAAGAGAGTTAGTAGCGTTGAATTTATAGAAATGTATCATGTGAAAAAGGTTAATCTTGTTGAAGGAGATTTGTAAAGCTTTGTGAGTTTTTGTGCAGAATGTGAAATTCTGCGAGGATGTGCAGAGAGTTAGTGTAGATAACGATGATTGTACTGCACGCACAAAAAGTAGGAAATTCTGAAAATGGAAGAATCTACTCAACAGGTCAGTTTTACTTTCTTATTATTTTATCACAATTTAATTTTTCAAAATACACTTTTAAAGTTTTAATTTTAATAATTTGATTTGAAAAGAAATTTTTTTTGTTATTCACTCATTTATGATTATTTTTTCATTTGTGTTTTGTTTGTTGTTGAAGATTCGTTGTTTCGTTCTGTGTTCATTGAAATTCTGAACCATCGCATGGTTCACGGCTTTCATCCATCGCGCAAAAAGGCAACTGACAAAAAAACACAATTTGAGAGAAATTTCCATTAATCTTCTTCAATAAAGATCTACAGATCAAACATCAGATCAAACATAGGCTAATGCCTCAAAAAGGTACATCATGTAACCTATGCTAAAATACATTGAGAATTATCTCATGCTATGAGTACATCATAAAATTGAATACATCAGATACATGTCATGCTGTTAAATAAAGGTAATTGAACCCTTTGTGCCAGGTATGTTGAGCTCCTAATTAAGCAGGCCTTTTAAGTCATGCTCTAGGATAAGAGTTCCCTTTGCATGTACTTAGAGGTACAACCTTCTCATAGCTCGTATGGAAACAACTCCTCTAATTCTGGGTCCTACTGGAATCTATATGGTATTTTACTGTCATCCATTCTTTGGAAGGTTACAGACACCCTACGGTGTCGTATTCCTGGAATGCAGTGCTTGGCAACGTCTGCACCATTGCCCTTGAGAATGAGTACTGAACCGACTGGAAGAGGAATCTCCACAGGACCTCTAAATTCATCAGCATTGCTTGATTGCACTGGGATGCCATTGTTTTGTTTCTTCTGTTGTGCTTTTACTCATGAACAAGACCGTGCAAAAAGGTCTGATAAAATAATGATGATCTATATGTGGGGGAATACAGTCTCCCTCTTCATAAATATTGATGTTGATGATGCAACTATTAACTATTAGGAATGCAAGTAGCTGGTAGAATATTCCACTTGACCGTTCTCTTGATCATCCGTTTTATCATCGGTGGTAATGGATCCACTTGGTCGTATCTGAGGATCCCAGGCGGATTCCCCTGTCTGTCATTCGTAAAATTGTAGCAACAGCCTCATTGGATGGTGATTCTTCCCTTTCCCCGCTTCCATTTCTTCATCTCGGAATATGTTCTCTCCATGAGAAGGCCCGCTCGGCCTCTGTCTCTTAAATTAAAGATGTAGTCTAGAATGCTTCTTTCATTAGTTTCAGAGAAAACCCTAGTATATAGCTCCAGGCCCTCCAATGTGTTGACGAACTTTCCCTGAACTTCTTCATAGAACTCGAACTCTCTTTTATTTACTCTGCTTATCTTGTAGTATTCTACCATACCAAGAGTTGGCCGATGTCGTGGGCGTTCCTTCCTTTGGGCCTCGGCGGGAACCCAAACTGGTATTGGTTGATCCGGAATATGAGATTCAGCCTCTGGTGGAATGTATGATCCTAGGCTCCATGGTGCGCGTTGATCCGTCCCCAGTGGGACAAATGATTCATTTGTTGCGAAGTCTGGAGTCTGAGACTCATTGGTGCTTGAAGTGTATTCTTTTAATGTATTGAAATGCTGTAGATGCAAAACATTACAGTCCGAGCATTCTACAAATGCGCTTGTGACTGATGTCTCGACTGGTACCTCAACGTTGCATGTTGGGCAACTCCTGCATAAATTTGGCCTTGTTCCTAGCCATGTAAAGGAACCAGACCACCATGAAAGGAATAGTACCAACCTTAGCAGACTTCCTACTCTTCCAGTAGGGAAAAGTATTAGACCACTCCAAGTTAAAAGTGTTCAGGGTGAGATGATTAAAGAAGGTAGCTCATACCTCTATAACAAATCTGCATTTGAAGAATAAATGAAAAATAGATTCCTCCTCCTTTCCAAATAAATAACATTGAGAAGGGCCTCTTAGTCCTTTAAGCATTAGTATATCATCAGTGGGGAGTAGCCCATGAAGAATTCTCCAACTGAAAAAAGACATAGATGGGGACAAAATTTTCTGCCAAATAAGATCTCCCCAAGGCTTTTGTTCCCAAGTGTTGAGTTTATGATAAATTGATTTAGTTAGGCTTTGATGCACATAACCCTGCTAAACCAGTTTGTAGCTCTGGATCTATCAAATTGAATTCTACTACTTTGCATAGCAGACTATGCCTGTAGAATAGATTGGAGTATAGGCAGTGACCAAGTATTCCCCTGCCAGCAGTCAACCACTTCTAATTAGGTATTAATATGATCAGAGATAGGTTGTAGCATCTCTTTGGGAAACCAAAAATCGAACCAGAAATTAATCTTACCATTGCCGACGTCTCAGAGAAATAAATCTTGAACTTGGTTCTTGACTTTAAGCATTATGACCCATAACCTAGAGTCCCCAAGTTTCTATTTTACAGTGTTAGGATGACTCTATTTACAATACTTTCTCATCATAAGTTACGCCCAATGTGAGTGTTTCTCTCTAAATTTGATCCAATTCTTGCAAAGGTTAACTTGAAGGAAGTGCTACAGACCTTTAAAGCCAAAACCACTGGCCAAAGTGGGTTTAGGTAACTTTTGCCAACTAGCCCAGTGAAGTTATTGCCTCTGACTAGCCCAAATAAATCTTTTGAAAGCCCTTTCCATTTGTAATCAAGTTCTTTTATTCATAGTAGTCATTTGGAGAATGTAGGTGAGAAAAATAGTTAGAATACTCTTCAACAAAGTAATTCTACCCCCATTAGATAGAAACTAGATAGAGTGGCAGAGATTTTCCCCAACACATCCTCAAACTGTGTTTGCTTAGATCTCCCTTTTATTAGTTGTACTCTAGGACACTTGATTGGTAGTTTGGAATTAGTGAATCTGGTATATTCAAGGATCCTTTGTTTATGCATATGAGGGTGTACTGATTGAAATAAACAGTACACTTATCTAGGTTAAAATTTAACCAAGAGTGCATTTGGAAAAGCTGTAGGCATTTTACCACTTTCTTCACTGCATTCTTATTAGAACTAGAAAAAACCATAATATCATCTGCATAAACTAGATAGGAAACAACAGCTTTAGATTTATGGTGATACCTGACATAACTGAAAGGGAGGGGACTTGAAGAGATGATCAAGAGTCAAAATGAAAATTGTGGGAGAAAGAGGATCACCTTATTTTAAACCTCTTGAAGTAGAAAATAACCCTAAGTTTGTTTATTGAAAAGAACAGAATAGGTGTTGTCCTTAAGCCATCTATGTATGAGAATGGAAAATTCATTTGAAAAGCCTCTAGTAGAAAGAACATCAAAAATGAAGTCCCAGCAGATTGTGTCATAGGCTTTCCTGATATCTAATTTATAGATTAGATTGCCACCCCTATAGGGTTTATCCAAATCTAGAAGGAGCTCTTGAGTAAGGAGCACATTATCAGTGATAGATCTGCCCTTCACAAAGGCAGATTGATTCTCACAAATATGTCTACCAAGATAGTGTTGGAGTCTGCAAACAATGATCTTGCTGATAAGTGTATTGATGAAAAAAGTGAGACTAATGAGTCTATAATCATTCCAATTCTTCTGGACAGATGATTTAGGGATGAGAACAATATTAGAAGCATTGAAGTATTGAGAGATAGAGGAGCCTTGGAAGAAACTTTCAATAACAACAACCACCACATCTTTTATGATATCCTAAAATTTCTTGTAAAAATCAGAGGTAAAGCCATTAGGGCTAGCGGTTTTAGAGCTATTAATAGATTGGAGGGCCTGCAAAATTTCAAATGAAGTAGGAGGGTGATCCAGAGTAAGAATATAAGTGTAGCAAAATTATTCAGTAGAGTAAATGTTTTCAATAGGTGCTCTTTGGGTATCAGGTTAAGTTAACATCTGTTGAAAATAAGAGACATCATCAAGGGAAACGATTTCATTTTCAAAAAGCCATATTCCTTTCGAATTTTGAATGTTGTGAAAGGTATTAGACTTCTTTTGTACTTAAAACAAGCATGGTAGAACTTGGTGTTTCTATCCCCTTCCTTGAAGTGAATTATGGTAGCTTTTTGCTTTAAAAGTTTATCTTAACTGTCAATTACAATAAGTAGTTTTCTCTTGAGTAGCTAATAACAAAATCTCTACCGCACCATCTGTTAAAACAATCTTCTCCAACTCTAGAACCTCCTTTTTAGTAGAATCCACAATAGTAAAAACATTTCCAAAAGAAGTCCAACCCCAAGTTTTCAGTTCTTTTCTAACCTTAAAATGCAGATAAACTTATTTGGACCAGGGATCCAAGATTAGAGAAGTGTGCCAAGCATCAATTACAATATTAATAAAATGAGGGTGATCATACCACATATTTAGATACCTAAAAGGAGGAAGATAGCATGTTGATTCAATAGCAGGATAGAAATTAACATAGGCCTGTGGTCTAAATCTGTGATCCTGAAATTGCTTATATGCAATAGTGTAACAATGACTTTGATGATCCTTTTCACTTACGATATCTTGCTTTACAACAGAACCAAAAACTTGATCTTGGAGAAAATAAGAATTTAACTTTTTAATTTTATATATATGTTGGGATACTACAAAGGTATACGTATCGTTATTAAGTAATATAGGACTTTTTGATTAAGACTTGAAAATCAAACCCACAATAAAATACGCAATATGCACAAAATTTCTATTTTTAAAAAGACAATTGCTTAAACTATAATTTTTTTCTCAAAACTTAAAATTTAATTCTTTTCGGTAATTTTGATATTTTGACAAAACAATAAAATTTTTGAAGATAACTTGAGTTTATGTAAAAGAAAACCACTTAATATGAAAATATCTTTCTCCTTATCCTGAATCAGTAATATGTATAGGAATTTTGTTTTGGAAGTATGCAAAATGTGTTGTGTTAAATAGTAGCAATAATATTATTTACCCTTACTAGAGATGTTATAGAGAACATTGACTAATTTAAAGTTTGAATAGTTCTGAAGGCTGGCTAGGCAGGGAAGATACAATCTTTCATTTTAGAGTTCCCTCGATTCTCTCCACCTGGGGGCTAACATCTCGTATCAGAGCCTAAAATAATAAACCAAGTTGGGGGCTTTAACCTGTCACATTAAAGTCCTCTAACTCTATGATATACCTGAAATATATAGAGTTTTTAGACACATTTTTATACCTATTTTTGAGATATTGCGCTTTAATGGAAGGTATTTTTGTGTTTTTCTTGTAGATGTAGGTAAAAAGGGTAAGAAATGCTTAAGAGAGTGACAAAGGATCAAATTTGGAGCAAAAAGGTGAAAAATGTTCAAAAATGTTTTGGAGATCAAATTTGGAGCAAAAAGGTGAAAAATGTTCAAAAATTTTTTGGAGCCTAAGCGCCAGATCCGGCGCTTACGCGTCGGTTAAACAGAGAAGGCCTCGCCTAAGCACCAGAGGCCCCACGATTAAGTGCCAGTGGAAGTTATTGGACAAGTAAATTCAGTTTCTGTGAAATTTTAAGAGGTTTTTGAGGCACCCATTGGCTTAATAGGTAGTTATAACCACCATGGATGAAAATTATCACGAAAGGATTCATCTCTTAGGGAAATACATCGAATCTAGACATATTTTGAAGAGAAACCAAGACACCCTTTGGATAATTATAAAAGAAAGAAGATTGGGACTTTGAAGAAGTACTGAAAGTATTGGAAAGTTTTGAAAGTTCTCATTTGGGGAGTTAGTTTGGAGAGATTTTCAGGCACCACTTTTACTTTTATTTTTATCTTTTTGTTATTTTATTTTGAGTGATGGTAAAGAGAAGAGAATCAATAGAACTTCAAGAGTTTGGTGGAGGACTTGAGCTAAGTTTTTATCTTTCTATTTTGAGACTACTTTTAGTTTTAATTGAGACTTTTTGTTGGTTTGACAATGATTTCTTCTTTTAAACTAAAGTGTGGTTTTATTTTCTCCATGGATTCTGAGTAGGTTTTCTTTGTCTTTCTTTTTAAAATGATAAGTAATTAAGTTTTGGATGGAAGTTATAGAAGGTATTCATCTTCGATGATGGAAGAAGTTGTGATGATTTAAGTCCATGCACTTCATTTACTTCTTGATTTGGCCAATCCATATGTTAAAATTTGTTATGAGAACTTGTAAGAACCAGACATGTATTGTCTCAGTTAAAAATTGGAAAGAATCACATGAGGTTGTATGAATGAGAATGTAGTTCATATGATTGAGCGCAAAAAAAAGGGAAATATTCAATGAAGGTTGTAGAATTAGAGGACTTTAAAGTGACAGGTTAAAACCCTCAACTTAATTTATTGTTTTAGGTTCTGAAACGAGATTGTTAGCCCCCAAGTGGAGGGAATCATAGGAACTCTAGAGTGAGAGATATTATCTTCCCTGT
This sequence comes from Phalaenopsis equestris, assembly GCF_001263595.1. Taxonomy (NCBI): domain Eukaryota; kingdom Viridiplantae; phylum Streptophyta; class Magnoliopsida; order Asparagales; family Orchidaceae; genus Phalaenopsis; species Phalaenopsis equestris. The sequence goes on along the minus strand of NW_018250509.1, from coordinate 170,563 downwards.
CTAGCCGGTCTTCAGAACAATTTAAACTTTAAATTAACCAATATTCTTTATAGCATCTCTAGTAAGGGTAAGGAATATTATTGCTCCTATTTGGCACAAAAATTTGCATCCTTCCACAACAAAATTCCTATACTTATTACTGATTCATTCATAATAAGAGCAAACATATTTTCATATTTAGTGCTTTTCTTCTACAATTGCTCTAGTTGTCTTTTTAAATTTTTGTTATTCTATCAAAATATTGAAAATACCAAAAATATTTAAATTATTATTACTACAAAAATCAACTTTAGTTCAAAAATCAACAACTTTAGTTTAGATAATTATCTTTTTATTAAAATAGAAAATTTGTAGTTCAATAGTGCATATTGCGTATTCTCCATGTGGGTTCGATATTCAGGTCTTAATCAAAAAGTCCTATATTACTTGATAACGATATGTATACTTGTGCAGTATCCCAATATATATAAATTAAAAGTTAAATTCTTATGTTTCTTCAGGATCAAGTTTTTGGTTTTGTTGTAAAGTAAGAAAATATAAGTGAAATATAATCTGAATTATTGTTGTAATGTGTATATTAACAGTATCCAGGGATCAAGTTTTTAGCGTCGTTACCGGGGAGAAATTGATTTTAAAAGTAAATTTCTATTTTTAGAAAGTCTTATTTAAACTTTAAGTTATCTTATCTTATTTTATTTTTTTTAATTTATTTTATTATATGTTAGTGTTTGCGTAGTTTAAGTTCTGAAAAACTAGTGTCCTACGATTCTGAATTAGAAAGAACTATTAGAAAAATCTAGAAAACCTATTAGAAAAATCAGAAAAACCAAAAAAATTTAAAATCTTGAAAAATCCAAAAAATTATAGAAATGGCAGACAAAAATAATCAAAATGTTGAAATTCGTCAAGAGTTTAGACTTTTATGAGAATATGCCAACCCTACTGTAGATGAACTTCATTATAGTATTCAAAAACCTACTGTAGTAGCTAATTTGTTTGAGTATAAACCTATTATTATCCAAATGATATCAAATAATCAGTTTGGAGGATCACCAACTAAAGATCCAAATTTATAACTTGCCAATTTTCTAGAATTGTGCGCTACATTTAAATGGCACCTTTTCCTACGATAGTGATTTAGATGATGCCATAAGAATTAGGTTATTTCCTTTCTCACAGTGGGATAAAGCTAAAATGTGATTGAATTCGTTAGCACCAAGATCTATCAGAACTTGGGGTGATTTAGCACAAAATTTCCTGGCAAAATAGTTTCAACAATAAAAAAGTGCATAGATTAGAAATGATATTATACCTTTTAATCAGTTTGAAGGGGAATCTATTTATGGGTTTGAAGGGGAATCTATTTATGAAGCATGGGAGAGATTTAAAAAACTCATAGAAAAGTGTCCACACCATGCTATACCAGATTGGTTAATAATTCAAACTTTTTATAATGGATTAGTTGGATTATTTAGATTAATTATCAATGCCGCTATTGGTAGTTCATTGATGTCAAAACAATTTCATGACGCTTGTGCTTTAATTGAAGAAATGACTACAAATAATTTTTAATGGACTTATGAGAGGGTAAATCCTATGAAAGTAGCCAATATTCATGAAACTGATGCATTTATCATGTTAGCAAATGAAGTTTCTACAATTTTAAGTAAGTTACAACAATTTGGAATGAATTTTTCTCAACCAATTTCCATGATTGAAGAGAATTTGTTAGGCCAAATGGTAGAATCTCAAATATCATTAGAAACTTTGAATGCCATAAATAATAAGCAGAATGACCCATATTCAAATTATTATAACCTAGGTTGGAAGAACCATCCCAACTTTAACTAGAATAACAATTCGGGTGGTAATAATCAGTAATGGGGGAACAACTAAGGAAACTCATTGGGAAACTGGAACAACCAAGGGAATATTAATTATAGATCTATTTATCCTCCAAGTTTCAATAGTAATACATAGTTTAAGGAGAAGAAGTTGTCTATATGTGTTACAAATAGGAAATCAATTACAAAGTCTAGGAGCTATAATTAGAAATATTGAGAATCAACTTGGGCAAATAGCAAATTCATTAAGTAATAGATCCCAAAGAACACTTCTAAGTAATACTGAATCAAATCCAAAAGACCATAATAAAGAACAAGTAAAAGTCGTTCAACTTAGAAGCGGAAGAGAGTTGGAAGGTTGGGTTCAAAAAGAAATTGAAGTAGAGAGAGAAGAAATTGAAGAATAAAAAAAAGATGCTCCAAAACATTCAGAGAGACACATTTCTCAACTAAAACTTGATTTGTCCTTGATTTGAAAAACCCACCACCTCCATTTCCTCAAAGACTTCGTTAGTAGATGTTAGATTAGCAATTTTCAAAATTTCTGTAAATATTTAAGAAGCTTACAATTAATATTCCATTTGCTGAAGCCTTATGAAGCCTTAGAATGAAGCCTTAGAAAAAATGCCGAGCTATGTAAAGTTTATGAAGGATATTCTTAACAGGAAAAGGAAGTTTGAAGATAATGAGACTGTTGCACTTCATGAGGAGTGTAGTGCGATAATTTAGAAGAAGCTCCCTGACAAGCTTAAATATCCTGGTAGCTTTACAATTCCTGGTAGCTTTACAAATCCTTTACAAATCCATGTGCAATAGAAAACAAATTTTATGGGAAAGCTTTATGTGATTTAGATGCAAGCATTAACCTTATGCCATTATCAATATTTAAAAGATTGGGATTAAGAGAAATAACCCCCAGTACCTGTAACTTTGCTGTTAGTAGATTATCCGATAACATACCCTAAAGGAGTTATAGAAGATGTCATAGTGAAAGTGGATCAATTTATTATTCCTATTGATTTCATTGTGCTAGATATGCATATTTAGTTAGTTGTTTACTTTATTTTCAATTATCATTTTTGGGAGACCTTTCCTAGCCACGGGAAAAGCAATGATAGATGTGCGAAAACGGGAATTAAAAATGCACGTCAATGACCAAACTGTTACTTTTAACATTTCACAATTAATGAAATATCCTGCAAAAGGTAAAGATAATGAATGTTATAGGATGTATGTTATAAGATATCTAGGTGAAGCCATTTTAGAACTACTTATGAAGAAAAAATTGAAGAAAAAGAATTGGAACACTAGCAAGAAGAGGAACTAAATCAATATGAAGATCTTTTTAAAGAGAATTCAAACTATGTTGTTTTGGACATGATAGACAAAGATAAATCATTTTGTCCATCTATTGAAAAACCTCCAAGACTAGAGTTGAAGTTACTACCTGATCATTTAAAATATGAATTTTTAGGAGATTCTTGAACTTTTCCTGTTATAATTTCCTTAAAATTAACAATGGAAGGAGAAGAAAGGTTGATGAAAATTCTAAAAAAAAATTAAGAAAGCCTTTGGATGGACAATTGTTGATATTAAAGGAATCAGTCCTTCAAGTTGTATGCATAGAATTCATATGGAAGGGAATTTTAAACCCAAGGATGATCCACAAAGGAGATTGAATCCTATTTTGAAAGAAGTTATACAGAAAGAAATTTTAAAGTGGTTAGATGCTGAAATTATTTACATTATTTCAGATAGTACATTGTATTGTTCCTAAGAAAGGAGGAGTAACTGTAACTATAAATGAATTTAATGAGTTAATACCTACTAGACAAGTTACAGGGTGGTGAATATGCATTGATTGTGAATATGCAAATGTTGTCGTTAGGAAAGATCATTTTCCATTACCCTTTCTAGATCAAATGCTGGATAGACTAGCTGGGCGTAAATACTTTTGTTTTCTGGATGGATATTACTGTTATCACCAAATAATAATATCTCCTTAGGAGAAAATAACATTTATCAGTCCTTATGGTACTTTTGCTTTTAGAAGAATGCCCTTTGGTTTATGTAATGTCTCTGCTACATTTCAAAGATGTATGATGGCAATTTTTTATGATTTAATTGAAAAAGGGATTGAAGTATTCATGAATGAATTTTTAGTATTTGGAACTTCATTTGACTCATTTTTAGAACATTTATCCAAAGTTATTAAGCGTTGTGAAGAAACAAATTTAGTCTTTAACTAGGAAAAATGCCAATTTATGGTAACAGGAGGAACTGTATTAGGACATCAAATATTAGAAAATGGTATGGAAGTAGATCCTGCTAAAATTCAATGATCGTTAATTTACCTTATCCAACAAATTTAAGAGAAATTAGGAGTTTTTTAAGACATGCTGGATTCTACAGACGATATATTAAGGACTTTTCAAAGATTGCTAAGCCTTTATGCCATTTACTGGAGAAAAATGCAAATTTTAATTATGATGAGGAATGCCTAAAAGCTTTTAAGTTATTAAAAGAAAAACTAATCCAATTATAGTTTCACCAAACTGGAAAAAACCTTTTGAATTAATGTGTGATGCTAGTGATTATGCTATTGGAGCTGTTTTAGAACAAAGATATGATAAAATTTTTAAAGTTATTTACTATGTTAGTAGAACTCTTAATGAAACTCAAATTAGTTATACCACAATTTAGAAAGAGTTATTAGCAGTAGTATATTCTTTTGATAAATTTAGAGCATACTTAATTGGAATTAAATGTATTGTGCATACAGATCATTCTGCTATTGAGTATTTAACGAAACTGAAGGATACAAAACCAAGATTGATAAGATGGGTTCTTCTTTTACAAAAAATTAACTTTGAAATAGTAGATAGGAAGGGAGCTGAGAATCAAATTACTGATCATCTGTCCAAGCTTGAATTAGAGAAATCACTCAATTTTGGAAAGGAAATTGATTAACATTTTCTAGATGAAAAATTGTTTAATGTTAATGAGTGGTGTGTTCAATGGTATGCAGACATTGTGAACTTTATTGTTAGTGATATTATACCCTATGGAATGACATAACAACAGAAGAGGAAATTTTTATTTGAAGCTAAGACTTATTTTTTGGATGACCCATTTTTGTATAAACAAGGAAAGGATCTGATTACTCAAAGATGTGTACCATTAGATGAAACTTATGAGATTATCCTAAAATGTCATAATTCTAATTTTGGTGGACATTTTGGTGTTGATAGTGTTGATAAAACAACCTTGATAAAACAACCTACAAAATTTTACAATCTTGATTTTATTGGCCTACAATTTTTAGAGATGTTAATACTTAAATTAAAACTTGTGATAGATGTCATAGAGTAGGCAATATTTCAAGGAAAAATGAGATGCCCCTTAATTATATGCTAAAAGTTAAAATATTTGATGTTTGGGGACTAGATTTCGTGGGACCATGTATACCATCTCTTAGAAATTTATACATTTTGTTAGCAGTGGACTATGTATCCAAATGGATAGAAGTTGTTGCTTTACCTCAATGTGATGCTCAAAGTGTTGCAAAATATTTGAAAACAAATATATTTTGTAGATTTGGGATGCTAAGAGTTATCATTACTGTTGGGGGAAGTCATTTCAGAAATGCCATAATAGAGAAATTATTAAGGAAATATCATATAAATCATAGGATTGCTACTGCTTATCCTCCTCACACAAGTGGTTTGGCTGAATTATCCAATCGAGAAATTAAAAAAATTATGGAAAAATCTATGAATCCAACCAAAATGGATTGGTAAGTCAAACTTGACTATGCTTTGTGGGCGTAATGGACTGCATATAGAACTTCTATAGGAATGACCCCATTTAGATTGGAAAAGCTTGTCTTACGAGTTCAACTTGAGCATAAGGCATATTGGGTGATTAAAGAGTTCAATTATAATTTAAATGATGTTGGTGAGAAAAGATTGTTTTATTTAAATGAGCTTGAAGAGATAAAGAATGAATCTCATGAAAGTGCCAAAATTTATAACGAAAAGATGAATATGTGGCATGATCGACGGATTCTTACTAAAAATTTTCATCTAGGGCAACTAGTTTTGCTATATAATTCATGGTTAAGATTATTTCAAAGAAAAGTTATGTCCAGGTGGATGAGCCTATTTATTGTGATTAAAGTTTATCTTTATGGAGCTGTCAATATTAAAGATCCTAAGTCTGAGAAAACATTTAGTGTTAATGGACATAGACTGAAACCTTATTTTATAGCGGATCACCATAAGTTTAATGATGGAATGATGTTGGGTCAACCAGAGTAAGCATTGGTTACGTCGGGTTAACAACGTAAAACCAAGCGCTTTGTGGGAGGCAACCTATAGTTATCAATGCGTTTTTATTTTGATTATTCTTTTACTTGTGATAAAGAAAATTTGGGGTAGTATTTTTGAGACTATTATGTGTTAGTATAGATTTTAATACTTTACTTAGTGATCTAGACATGTTAAAATGAGACTTTGGACGTTAAGTTAACTAGTGCAAAAATGTGCACTGGCGCTTATGCACCAAATCCGACGCATAAGCGTGGTAGTTTAAAAACATGTGAAAAAATAGTAGTCTAAATAGGAAAACTGCCTAGAAGTTTGCAAAAACATGCCAAGGGAGTTTCTAAATGTGTCTAGAAGTTCATTGAAGGATTTAGGCTTATAAATAGAAGGGTTTGGTGAAGAAATTTCACCCCAGATCATTTCTAGCACTAAAGTCAAAGAAAGAGATAGATTTTAAGATGATGACTTCATGGGAGATGGATTTGAAGAAGAAGGAGGAGACCATGAGAAAGAAATTCATTAGTCAAAGTGCACAAGAGAGATATAATGATTTATTAGCCGTTAATATTGAAGGGATATCAGAGAAGATCAATAAAACTGAAAATACCATGTTTGTACTGGAGCTAAGGTATTGGAGATTCGTGCACATCTTGAGCATATTGCATGACAATTGAAAATGTAATTTAGACACACTAGTTATATTAGTTATATAGAGGAATTATAGAGGAATTAGATAAGGAGATGTTTCTTAAGTAAAAGTGGATTGAAGAAGATTGCATCAGAGCATGTCTCCATCATCCGTTTTATCAACTTTATTTTTCAGTTTCCAAGGAGAGACTAATGAAAGACCTAAATTTGTTCCTTCTAATGAAGAATGAAAATAAGTTCTATGTTTAAAGTTATGTTTTTGTGTGTTTAAATTCATTAAGTATTTTAGTGTTTAAGACTTGCTTTTAATGTTTGTGTTAATTAGGTGTTTAATTGTGAAAAATTGTTAAGTGTTTGTTTTTAGGAAAATCTTCTCATCCAAGGCTATTTGGAATAAGAACTAAGTGTTTAAATGTATTTGTACTCACTTGTGAATTAATATAGGTCTGTTTGTATGAAATTTTGTGTTATTTTAGCCTCAAATTGAAATAATTATTAAAGAGAATTTTGGGATATAAGAGAATTATAAGATATTGAAGATAGTCATTTAAGTGCTATATGACCATTTAGGAGTGGTTTACTTAGGAAAACAGTGCATTTTACTGTAATTTAAAATTTTTAAAGATCGTGCACTGGCGCTTAAGCACCACATCTTGCGCTTAAGCGCGAGCAAAATCGAGAGGCAAGCACCTAAGCGCTACCTACCCGTGCTTAAGTGCCAGTTCACGAAAATTGGTTTGCGAACGGTTAAAAGTGAATTTTTGAGCCGAAAATCACCATTTTCATCCTCCCGTCACCTTCAACCTCTCAGAAATGTGATTTTAGAGAGCTAGGGTACACCATTAAGTGGAAATTTATTTGTGGAATCAAGAAAAATTTCCTAGAGTCGGATTAATTAAGGTAAGAGCTTTACTTCTAAGTAAAAATTTTGGATTTTCATCATGTATTTTGAGTACATTTAGAAGAATTCAAATATTCACTATTCATGGTGAAAAGTGAGGAAAAATCTATGGAAATTGCATTGGAAGTGTAATTTAAGCTTTTGGAAGTTTATTTTAGTAGTTTAGACTTAATTTTTGAAGTTATTGTTGGAATTTATCAAATTTGTAGAATGGCGCCAAGAATGAAGAGGAACAAACACAAAGCCCCATTTGATTCGAGTAAATTTCTTAGTTTAAAAGCTCAAGATTGGTATAGTGATGCGTCGCAATCACACAAACTGATTCAGGAGCAAAGTTTTAGAAATTTAGGTGGAGACGTGGAAGATTTAATTGTTCGTCAATAGTGGGAAAAATTATGTTATTTCTCTGCTGTGGCGGTTAGTTCTGTTGTGAGGGAGTTCTATGCAAATCTCCCTGAAGCTGAAGACAATCGAGTTATGGTTCGAGGAAAGTTGGTAACTTTTTTGCCAGAGGTAATCAACTTGTTTTACTTTTTACCACCGGGTACATTATGTTTTTATGGAAATTATAGCCCTAAAGAAGCGGAGTTAGATGAGGTTATCTCTTACTTGACTATTGGGAGAGGACTTTGGAAGATCACTAATGAGAGGAGAGTAAATCTCCTAACTTCAAAGTTATGTGCACCTTCAAAGGCCTGGCATTATTTCATTTCTGCTCGTCTGCTTCCAACCAATCATCTCAGTGAAGTGGCCAGAGAAAGAGCGACGTTGAACTATTGTATTGAACAGGGAAAGCTCATCAACATTGGAGCTTTGATCTGTCAGACTATCATCAATTCTGCTACAAATGTTACAACTGCAGGTCTGGGATTTGCTTCCTTGATCTTTTTTTTGTGTGAGCAGGCTGGAGTTAAATATGATAACGTGGAGGAAGTGTTATTACCTCTAAAGCCCATCACTAAGGGGAATGTGAGGACTTATTATGAGTATTCAATTTTTGGATCGGGAGGAAGATTTTCTCGGAGCTATGGAATGGAGACGTCTGCAGCTTCTACCTCTGTTGCTTCTACATCTAGACCATCTACCTCACATGCTTCTACATCTCAAGGTGAGTCTACTAAGACCCAATATCAATTATTGCAGAGGATGATGAATAATATTAATTTAACTGTTGATAGGGTAAAAAATTTAGAGTTTTTTGCAGAGCCTACTAATAAGTATAATAAGAGAAAAGGTGATTATGAAGAGAAATTTCACTCATTTATAGAGAAATTTCACTCATTATTTCACTCATTTATGGAGAGCCTCATTAAGGGTAACCAAGGAGTGCAATTTCCTCCATATCATAGATACCCTGATTATGAGCCTGCAGTACTTTAGGATAGCGGTGATTTAGATGACGAAGAGTAGAGCTAATAATATGATAGGAACTATGTCGTCTGGGCTTGCTACATTTTCATCTATGTGTTGGTTTGAACTACGTGATGTGGTTTGTACTTTTATGTTTAAGTGAGAATTGTGATGTGATATGTTTTCATGTTTAGGACTTGAGACATGTATGTTTGTGCACTTGTTTAGACCTTGTGATGTGTGCGACTTCTTTTTTTAATTATATTGTCATGTTTGTGTTAGTTAGTAGTTTGTTTTAAAATTTTAGGTAATAACTATTGTTAGTTTTATGATTTAGTTAGTTTAGAACTTAACTTGATTCTATATCTGTTGTAAAGTTGAAAATATAGCAAACTTAGATCTTAAATTTAAATTTCTAAAATTTCTACCTTGTATTTTTCTTTCATCATGTTAGTGTGTTTGTTGTTATGCTGAGATCGTGAAATCAAGTTAGTGTGTTAGTTTACTTTTATGTTTATACTCACTGCTTAAAAGTCTATTGAATCTCTCAATGTTAAATTGAAATGAAAATATAGAAAATTTGACCAAAAATTAATTTTACTCCTATTTTTAGTTTTATACTTGTATCATTAGGGTTTAAAAATTCCTGTTAGTATCTTTAAAATTTGATAAAATTTTTTCATTCCTACTTATATGTATCTGATGCCAAATTGTTTAATCTGTTACAAATTAAATTTTGGCGGGGATGAAAAATATTTTCAAAATTAGAATTTTATTTGTTCTCAAATGTGCTACAAGTGAATTTGATTTGAAAAGAAAAAAATTGATTATGTATATGAAGTTATATTAGAGAAGTAAAATTTAATTTTAGAAACGAGTAAAAAAATTTAGTTAAAATTTTTAGTAATGAAGAAAAACTTTAAGTTGAAAAGTTTTTAGATAAGAAAATGATTAATATAAGTAACAATCTTTAGTAAGAAAAATTGTTTTTTTAAAAAAATTTAGATAATTTAGACTTTTATTTTTAATAATTAAATTTATTTTATTAAAATACTTTTCAAAACTATTATTATATTTATAAGTAACAGACTTATATGAAGACTTTGCTTTAGGAAAGTAAAAGTGGAATTCAAAATTATTAAAGATCTATCCAGATATAGAAATCCTTACCTAGAAAGAAAAAGAAAAGAAAAAAAAGAAAGAAAAGAAAACGAGAAAAAAAGGAAAAGAAAAAGGAGAAGAAGGAAAAGAAAAAGAGAAAAAAATTTGGAAGGAGAAGCTTGAGGATTAGTGCCTAATCAAGAATTTGTTTTACATTTGATTTTTTGAAAGTAAAACTCTTAAGCTTGTAGATATAAAATAGAAAGTAAATTTTTTTTTAATAAAAATTTTTAAGTAGAGATTATAATAGAACTAAATTCTAAATTTGGAAAATCTACAATACATTTCTGAATTAGATAGAAAGTCATATTTTTATCTTTCTTAACTTTAAGAAATTCTAAACTTTAAGTTGGTCTCATTTACCTAATATTTTTTTCTAAATTAGACTGCTATATTTCTAAATCAAAAGTTTGGTAACTCCTAAAGAAAGTCATATACATATCATACATATTTAGTTTTTAAAGACTGAAGTGTCACTTGAGGACAAGTAACATTTTAAGTTTGGGGGATATTGATACACGTAAAATATATAGTGTTTCTAGACACATTTTTATATCTTTTTTTGAGATATTGCGGTTTAATGGAAGGTATTTTTGTGTTTTTTCTTATAGATACAGGTAAAAAGGCTGAAAAATACTTAAAGGAGTGAAAAATGATCAAATTTTGAGCAAAAAATTGAAAAATGTGCAAAAGAGTTTTGGTGCCTAAGCGCGAGATCCGTCACTTAAGTGCCGGTTAAATAGAGAAGACCGTGCCTAAGCGCTAGAGGCCCTGCGCTTAAGCGCTAGTGGCAGTTATTGGACGAGTAAATTTGGTTTCTATGAATTTTGAACTCGTTTTTGAGGCACCCATTGATTAATAAGTGGTTATAACCACCATGGATGAAAATTATCACAAAAGGATGCATCTCTTGGGGAATACATCGAATCTAGATATATTTTGAAGAGAAACCAAGGTACCTTTTGGAAAATTATAAAAGAAAGAAGATTGGAACTTTGAAAGAGGTCTTGAAAGCATTAGAAAGTTTTGAAAGTTCTCATTTGAGGAGTTGGTTTGGAGAGATTTTCAAGCACCACTTTTACTTTTATTTTATCATTTTTGTTATTTTATTTTGAGTGATTGTAAAGAGAAGAGAATCAAAGGAACTTCAAGAGTTTGGTGGAGGACTTGAGATAAGTTTTTATCTTTAAATTTTGAGACTACTTTTGGTTTTAATTGAGACTTGTTGTTGGTTTAACAATGATTTCTTCTTTTAAACTAAAGTGTGGTTTGGTTTATTCCATGGATTCTGAGTATTTTTCTTTATCTTTCTTCTTAAAATGGTAAGTATTTAAGTTTTGGACGGATGTTGAGGAAAGTATTGATCTTCAATGATGGAAGAAGTTGTGATGATTTAAATCCATGCACTTCATTTACTTCTTGATTTGGCCAATCCATATGATAGAATTTGTTTTGAGAACATGTAAGAACCAGGCTGTTATTGTCTCAGTCAACATTTGAAAAAAATTACATGAGCTTGTATGAATGAGAATGTAGTTCATATGATTGAGTGCACAAAAATAAGGAAATATTCATTGAAGGTTGTAGAGTTAGAGGACTTTAAATTGGCAGGTTAAAGCCCCCAACTTGGTTTATTGTTTTAGGTTCTGATATGAGAACGTTAGCCCCCAGGTGGACGGAATTGAGGGAAGTCTAGAGTGGGAGCTAGTATCTTCCTTGCCTAGCAGGTCTTCAGAACTATTTAAACTTTAAATTAGTCAATGTTCTTTATAACATCTCTAGTAAGGGTAAAGAATATTATTGCTCCTATTTGGCACAACACAATTTGCATAATTCCATAATAGAATTCCTATACTTATTACTGATTCATAATAAGAAGATAGATATTTTCATATTTAGTGATTTTCTTCTACAAAAACTCTAGTTATTTTTTTAAATTGTTATTGTTCTATCAAAATATTTAAAATATCAAAAATATTTAAATTTTCATTACTGCAAAATATTCTTTAGTTTATATAATTATATTTTTATTAAAATAGAAAATTTGTTATTCAATGGTGCGTATTGCGTGTTCTCCCAGTGGGTTCGATATTCAGGTCTTAATCAAAAAATTATATATTACTTGATAATGATATATGTACTTGCGTAGTATCCTAATATATATAAATTAAAAGTTAAATTATTATTTTTCTTCAGGATCAAGTTTTTGGTTTTCTTGCAAAGTATGGAAATATAAGTGAAATATAATCTGAATTATTGTTATACTGTTCATATTAGCAGTATACAGGGATTAATCTACACCATTCAAAGTATATCTCCCTATTTATTTGCACTAAATCATATGAATTATATTCACATTTATACAACCTCATGTAATTCTTTCTAATTGTTGACGGAGACATGTTGTCACTAAAAAGTTGAGGAGTTGCCCGTTGGAAGCTGTCGGCCGCCGAAATTGAAATCTCGTCGCCCACTTCTGAATGACATTTTAGTTCACATATAAATTTAAGTTTAGAAAATATGAAATCAAATTGAACCCATATTTTTCATAGTTTTAATGAAAGGGAGCTATACCTCATACTCTGTATATCTATCCCGAAGGAAAAGCATAAAACATGAAAATGAGGCTCGATCAAATAAACTAAGAAATATATGTCATTTATTTGGTCTGCGAAACCGTTTTATTTGCCGATAATTTTCCCTATTTAATATGAAGAGTTAAAGAGGGTTTTTGTTAAGCTGGGTTCCTACAAGCTCCCTATAAAGGCAAGCCCCTATAGCTAATTACATCTTAGATAACCGAAGTAACCTAAGAAATCTGCATATAAAAACCAAGAAATATTATCTTCAAAGAGTTCAAAGGATTGAACTTTTCAACGATATCGGACAAAGCAGTGTTAAAATGGATTCGCTCAAATTTGGAACATTTATTGTAGAATCCAAAAGAGGAAGAACTAGGGGATGTCATAGATCCAGAGGAGAACCTTGGTGACTTCCAGTCTATCCTATTGTTTGGTTCCAGTTTTAAGGAGAAATTATCGGAATGTTTCATCCTACCAATTTTATTAGTTAGACCTTACATTCATGTGAAATGATCACACAAATAGTTTGGAAGATGTGAGGATTTAGGTTATGTCGGACGACAACCTCGGAATCCTAAGAAGAGTTAGGGCTTAGATTGCACAACATGATTGTGCAAAGGCCTAAGGATAAGTTGAGGATATATGTTGCACAAGCAAACAACCTCAAAATCTTACGACTTGGCTGTTTAATTCTATGGAAGGAATTGGTTTAGCTGATGAAAATAGGTTTTACCGTTGAAGATGGTCATGCTGCCCACCGTGTTAGCTTCAATCTCCTCATCGTGGCGAGTTTAAGTTTTCTAGGGTGTTAAGTTATGATGTAAAATCGGACGGCCCTATGGTTGAAGTTCTTTAAATGTTATGGGGGATGTTAAAGTTGATTAGAGTGACATCGATTAGGATCCCACGGTTCCCTTGTTCCGGCACCATTATTTTCTATTGGACTCACTTAGTCCAAATGAATTTACTAAACTCAACTTAATGAGTTCCATAACTTCATTTAGACAGTGGGAAGCCTCGTTAACAACCATAAGTTACCTCCTCTAAGGGATTCTCAATCATCAAATAGAGATGTCTTAATTTAGTTGTAGTTGTAGTTTTCGTGATGTTTGTGATTAAATTTTTAGTTATTTTATATTTTGAATGTTGTGGAGCTGATTTTTATCTTGGTTGATTTTAATTTTGGTTTTGGTTTGGTTTTGTGGTTATCCTAGCAGTTTTGGTTTTTATGCAAGGTAACATTGTTGTTTAGCATGAAAGTTTTGTAAGCATAAAAAGTACAGTATGAAAGTATAAGAAATACGACATTATAAACTATAAAAAGCGTACATGGCGAGTATTCTCGTTCCACCACCTGAAACTCAAAATGCATGTGAGAGAATTTTATATAAAGCATAAAATTAAGGTTTTAGTGATCTACCCAACCAGAGGTCATATCTTCGTGGGTCCTTATTAATTTGATTAAGGATGTTTTTTTTGTTAAGGAAACATATTCAGTTTAGTAGACCTCCGACGTATCCAACGGATCTGGGGAAAGAACCAGGTCCATATTTCCCTCTCACTGCCTGATGAAAAGTATCGAGCTCATTCAAACTTATTATGTTGCTTAATAACTCATCTTGTAAATACCTTTAATGCTCAGTGATCATTGATGTTTCAATTATCCATAAGAGTAGGGTAATTATCACTTATAATTTAACTTGAGAATTATACCCTTAAAGGGGCAAGTTAGGGCAAGTTAATGTCATCAAGTCACCTAGCCAACTTTTTAATTTGAGCTCGTAGTGTTTTTAAAAATGTTCAATTTTTAATTATGTTTACTTTTCTAATCCTCATTTAACAAAATTTGATTTAGCTTAGGTCACTACTAAGCCCTTTAGACTTTGGTAGATGTTTTAGTTATTATTATTTCTTTAAAAGGTTGAATTTTAGGTGATGATGATTCATTGTCAAAAAATTTTAAAAGTCATTTGAATCATTAAATAGGGGAATTAAATTGGTGAGTTATTAACACCCAAAAATATACCCCTAATTCTAGGATCATTTAATTTGATAGACTCCCAAAGTTTGATAATCTAATGAAATTAGAAATTTATCCTTTAATTAATAACAGTGAGATTAGTTTCTACTAATAAATCCCCTGTGTTTCAATCATCCAAATATGTTGATTAGAATATGTTGATTAGGATCAAAGGTTGATTAGGATCAAAGGTTACCCATTTCCGTTTCTTGAATTAAGCCTAAATGTTAATTAATGCCAAATTTCTAAATTACATTTTTGCCCCTAAGTCTCTATCACTTCATAATTTATTAAATTTAATTAAAATGACTTTAGAATTTTTATCCCACCTCACTCATGGGTCAATTAAGACATCAGAGGAGAGAATGTGATTTTTCAAATTTTAATTTAATTTACGTATTTATTTCTATGGAAAAATATGATTTTTCAAAGAAAAATTCATAACCTAAACAAAGCAAAGCTTAATCCCTTGAAATTTTTACTAGAGGTAAACTTAGACAAGAGAAACACTTCAGACAAATTTCATGATTTCTTGAGTTTTATTTGAGTTATTTATTTTATATTAATTTCTCGAGCATTTATTAATTATAAAATAACTTAAATGTAGAAAATTAAGTTTTATATTTTTATTAAACCTCTCTAAGGTTAATGAACCCAGAGAAACAAATTTCATATTTAATAAATTTTTTCAATTATTATAATTATTTTAGTGAAAATCCATTTTTAGCCTTTAAAAAGTTATTTTATGCTTCAAAATTCAATATCTTTACATATAAAATTTGGAAAAATATTTTGATTGTTCCTATGTGCTTACGAAATAATTTAGAAAATTTTCATTAATTTTGTTATTTTTGTGATTTTTATCATTTTTATAATATTTAAATATTTAAAATAGGCTAAAAATAAAATTTTTATTTTAATTACCACTTTATCTTTACAAAATTCCTCTGATCACAGAGATCTCTAAAAACCATTTTTTACAATTTTTTGAGTTATATTTTGATTATTTAGAATCATTTTAGTGTTAAAAATGGCACTTAACATAGAAAATAAATTTGAGTTATGAAATGAGCTCCAAATATTTTGAAGTTTTTATGGGGAGTTCTCTGAACTTCAAATTATAGTGGAGAGTTAAAATCAAGTCATTTAGATGTTTATGTTTCCCAAAATAGATTTTCTTTGTATTTCTGTGTTTGTGAAAGTTAAGTGTATTTTTAATGACTTGGCTCATGAAACTTCTCCCAAAGGGTTGTCTGGTCATGTCAAACCTTCCAAAATTTTCTTCGAATTTTCTAAGAAACATTCTAATTATTATGATTACTCTATACAATAATAGACATAAACTAGAAAAATATGGATCTCTGTTTAGGGATCTCCTCTGACTTTGGAAAAATCAGAGAATATTCCCTAAGGCAGAGGCAACAACATGCCAAAATTTTATGCCATGGTGAAATGTCTACATGCATGGAGAATCAGAAGACTCAAAATATTATTTAATTAATTAAAAATAAAATTTGCATCAAATGAACTTCAAACCAGGCATTATTCTCCTCTGTTCACTGAGCAAGCGTGTATTTTTATTATATTTTTGTGATTATTCTACACCAAGATATGAATTTTCGAAATTAGGGCTATTTATTTAAACAAGAAAACCCCTATTTTTTTTACTTAGACGCGTGACACCACCTCATCCTAGGCTTCTCTGAAGCTCCATGCATCGTCTTTTGGTTCGGCGCTGCCATCCGACTCGGCAGCCACGTGTCTCACGATTTACGCACCGAGAGTTAATCCAGCCAGATCTCGTCCGGTGATGAGATTAACGCGCGATTGGATGGCTCCCCATCATCGTCCCCAAATAGGCTAAACCAGGACCGTTAAAACTCAAACCCTAAGATCTTACTCATTTCATCACCAAATGACCTTGGGTTTGATCCTATGGACTCATCTAAGTGTAACGAATATATCCATACGGTAAACATGCCATTAAACTAAAACTGCAATTTATTTAGGAGTATGTCACAACAATTTATTTGGGCAGGTGGTTAGTTTTGGCAAAAATCCATTAGGCTTAAGCAATTTTGAAAGTAAATCCCTTGATTTGGGGATCCTTTGGTCCGTGGCTCATTTGGGTGGTTTCATGGGGTTTATTCTTGTTAATAAGGTTTAAAACATGGTTGTGGTGGTCTTCAGTTGGTCAATTTGGCTTGATTGGTTGAATTTTTGGTGAAGGAATTCATGTAGGTCAATTTGGATTAATGTGGGTTTGGGTTAGGTGAGTCATAACCTTGAGCCCAATTGATTATTTAACTATCTGTAGATGATTGTAATGAACATTTTTGGTGAAGGATTGAAGTAATTTTGAGTTCAATTAGAAGCTCAATTTGAAGGATTTTAAGATTTTGGTCAATTTGGACATGTTGGAATAAACTTGGGCTTTGGTTAGGCTAGGCTTAGAGTTTTGGCTCAATTGAATTAATTGAATTGTCCAAATGATCAAGGGATATGTTATGAAGATTTTTCATGAAGGAATGGAGTGGAAATTTTACGGCTAAGATAATCAATTTGGTGGAATTTTGAGACATGGCCAATTTTGGGTAAAATTGGGGTTTTTTGGACTTAGATCAAAATTAAATGAAATTGAGGCTATAACAAGGCCAATTTAAGGTCAAGTTTGATTTTTAGGAGTGTTATGAAGAGTTTAGGATTCAAATTGAGGCCAATTGAGTGGGCTATAGGGTTCAAATTGGTGGAACCAAGTCGTAGGGCCAAAGTTGGGGTTTTGACTTAGATCAACATTGGGCTCAAAGAATGGGCTAATTGAGCTTGGACTTGGCTTATATTTGTCATATGGAAGGTAAATTTGACTTTAGAATTGAAATTGAGGGAAATTGGGACAAAATTGATAAACATTTGAGGTATATTTAGAGAAATTAGGCCTTTAAAGGCAATTTAGGGATTTTGGTCAAAATGGTCAAATTAGTCAAATTGGGTCATGTGAAAGTTGAGAAAAATGATATTGGGAATATTTGTAAGGTTTTGGTAATTTTTGGGATTTTTTGGAATTTTTGAAATTTTGGGCTAAGGAGGGGCATTTTGGTAATTTGGCAATTTTTTTGGTGATTTTGGGTAATTTGGATGTTTTCAAAAGGTTTGAAATGATTTTTGAACAAATTTTTGTATTTTGGCCAAATTCAGGGTTTAAAGTGTACTTAGGTAATTTGGGGGACTTTAATGGAAAAAGGTTTAGGGGCAAAAGGCCAAGTTGGGTATCTTTAGTAGAATTAGTGAGCTAACCACCATACATAAGCCATGGACCAATGGAACATCATTTGGGTCCTCTATGTACCTGTCCTAGCTAAACCCTAGCCTAGGGCCAGCGGGTTTAGTGGACCTTCTACGTGAGTCTCCTAAAGATTAAGGGATCAAAGTCAAGAAATTTTGGGTTTGTATTTGTGAGTGATTGTGAGTGCCTTAGCTCTAGGCCAACACCCAGCGTCAACCCTAAGCTCATGCAGTCCTATGGGAACCCTCCTTGAGCTCCCCTAAAATGACCTCACCTACTAAGTGCTAGAGGTTAGGATCACTATGTGGAACTACAAGTTGAGTAAAGAGGAGTTTGGAATTTCTAATGGTGATGGTTTCTTTTCTTGTTTTCTAGGAATTGTCAATAGAAAAGACCTATGGCTAGACCCTAGGCTACTAAAGAGAAAAACTGAACCTCAACCAAAAGGAGGTCAACAAATGGACCCCCAATAGGTGTGGTGTGCTGGGAAAGCACACTGCGCGTATTGGCGATGATTGACGAGATCAAGAAAACCAAAGAAAGCACCCAAGTCGACAGACTTACAAGGAGTGTAGAATTTGAATGTACTATTTGTTTCTATTGGGGGATTAGCAGTTGAATATTTGATCTTGATCATGAGGTAGGAACTCTTGCTGGGGATTGGAGAGTAGGTTTTCAGTTATTAGATTTCAGGTGTTTGTAGAGGATGTGAATCAGTATGTAAGTGTTGACCCCGAGGCGGGAATTGAAATTTTGGTATTGATTCCAGAAGAGAGTTGGAAGTTAAGGACCAATCTTGGAAAGAGAGGAATCAGAAGTTAGGGACTGATTCAAGGGTAAGGATTGAAAGTTAAGGATTAATCACAAAAGAGAGGATCGGAAGTTAAGAAAAGAGAGGAATCAGAAGTTAGGGACTGATTCAAGGGTAAGGATTGAAAGTTAAGGATTAATCACAAAAGAGAGGATCGGAAGTTAAGAACCGATCTCGAAAAGAGAGGAATCAGAAGTTAAGGACTGGTTCCAAAATAAGAATCAAAAGTTATGGATCAATCTCAAGAGAGAGTTGAAAGTTAAGGACCGATCTCAAAAAGAGTGAATCAGAAGTTAGGGACTGATTCTAAGATAATGATTGAAATTTAAGGATCAATCTTGAGAGAGGGTCATAAGTTAAGGACCGAACTTGAAAAGAGTGAATCAGAAATTAGGGACTGATACGAGGATAAGGATTGAAAGTTAGGATCAATGTCAAGAGAGAGTCAGAAGTTAAAGACCGACCTCAAAAAGAGACCCATCAGAAAGTGAGGACTGATTCCAAAATGAGAATTGAAGGTTAAAGATCAATCTCAAAAGACAGTCGGAAGTTAAGGACCGACCTCGAGAAGAGTGAATCAAAAGTTAAAGACTGATTCCAGGATAAGGATTGAAAGTTAAGGATCAATCTAAAGAGAGGGTCGGAAGTTAGGGACCGATCTTGAAAAGAATGAATCAAAAATTAGAGACTGATTTAAGCATAAGGATTGAAAGTTAAGGATTAATTTTAAGAGAGAGTCGGAATTTAAGGGTCGATCATGAAAAGAGAGGAATCAGAAATTAGGGATTGATTCCAAGATAAGGATTTAAAGTTAAGGATAAATCACAAAAGAGAGGATCAGAAGTTAAGGACTGATCTCAAAAAGATAGGAATCAGAAGTTAAGGATTGATTCCAAAATGAGAATCAAAAGTTAAGGATCAATCTCAAGAGAGGTTGGAAGTTAGGGACCAACCTTGAAAAAGGTGAATCAAAAGTTATGGACTGATTCGAGGATAATGATTGAAAGTTAACAATCAATCTCAAGAGAGAGTCAGAAGTTAAGGACCGACATCAAAAAGATAGGCATCAAAAGATAAGGACTGATTCTCAAATAAGAATTAAAAGTTAAGGGTTGATCACAAAAGAGAGTCAGAAGTGAAGATTTGACCTCAAAGAGAGTGAATCAGAAGTTAGGGACTGATTCCACAATAAGGATTGAATGTTAAGGATCAAACTCAAGAGAGGGTCAGAAGTTAGGGACTGATTAGAAGTTAGAGATTGATTCCAGGATAAGGATTGAAAGTTATGGATCAATCTTAAGAGAGAGTCAGAAGTTAAGGACTGACCTAAAAAAGAGTTGCATTAGAAGTTAAGGACTGATTCCAGAATAAGGATTGAAAGTTCAGGATCAATCTCAAGAGAGAATCGGAAGTTAAGGACCAACCTCGAAAAGAGAGGCATTGGAATTTATTGGCTGATTCCAAGATAAGGATTGAAAGTTAAGGATCAATCAGAGAGTCAGAAGTTAAGGACTGACCTTGAAAAGAAGTGAATCAGAAATTAGGGACTGATTTCAAAATGAGAATTGAAATTTAAGGATCAATCGCGAAAGAGAGTCGAAAGTTAAGGACCGAACTTGAAAAGAGTGAATCAGAAGTTAAGGACTGATTCCAAAATGAGAATTGAAAGTTTATGATCAATCTCAAAAGAGAGTCAGAAGTTAAGGAACGACCTCGAAAAGGGTGAATCAAAAGTTAAGGACTGATTTGAAAATGAGAATTGATGGTGTTGAACCCATAGATATATGTCGTGTGCAAATGTTGACATTGTTAAAGAAGATTTATGAAATTTTGTGAGGTTTTGTGAAGAACGTGAAACTCCGCGGGGATGATAAGAGAATTAGTGCATACAAAGATAGTTGTGTTGCACGAGCGTACAGTAAGAGACCTCGAAATCGAGAGAATCAACTCAACAGATTCATTTTCTTTTATTTTTTTTCATGTTTAAATTTCAAAATATGTTTTAAAAAAATTAATTTTAACAGGTTGATTTTTTCAAAAGAGAGTTGTTTTGTTGTTTTCTTGTTATTATAATTATTATATTTTTTCTATTTGAATTTTATTATCATAAAAAGTCTGGTTGTTTTGTTATTTGTTCATTGTAATCCCGAACTAACGCATGGTCCGTAGCTTCTATCCATCGCACAAAAAGGCAATTGAACAAACAAATAAATTTTTGAAAGAATGCTCATTCATCTGCTCCAATAAGTGTTACAGGTTAGGTGTAGGATAAATCCTCAAAAAGTACAATGCGCATATTGCATCAAAGTGCATCAAAGTACATCCAAAAATAGGCCATGCCAAGTACATATCATAAAATGAGCATGTATAATACATATCATATCTGTTGTAATGTAGTGCAGCAAAACAGAAAATAATCCTCTGAATGTTTGTCTCTGACAGGGCAAGCTCCTGATCGAGCTGACTTTCTAAGACACGCTACAGGACAAGAGTTCCCTTTGCATGTGCTTAGAGGTGCAACCCTCTCATAGCTCGTACGGTAGTAGTTCCTCCAATTCTAGATCTGGTTGAAATCCATATGGAATTTTACTGTTGTCCATTCGTCGAAATGTCACGGACACCTTACTGTGTCAACCCCTGGAATACAGTGTTTGGCGATGTCAGCCCCATTTCCTTTAAGGACTAGCACTGAACCAATAGGCGACAGAATTTCTACAGCTCTGAATTTGCCATGACCAATGATTTTAATTTCTTTCCCAAATTGGATATTGCTTTTGCTCATGAATGTGACCTTGCAGAAAGGCCTCACGAAGTCATGATGATCAATGTGCGGAGGTATGCAGTCTCCTTCATCATACATGTTAATGATGCAATTATTACGGATGCAATTAGTTGGCAGTATACTCCATTTGACCATTCTTTTAATCATCCATTTTATCATTGTTTTATACGAGTTGGTAGTGCATTTGGCTTTCTTTGTGCTGGTTCGAGCATTATTTTGAAAGAGGATTTTGGTGTCGCTTTAATGTGATTTTAAAAGTTTTGAAATTTCTTGTAGCTGCGGTTTTAAGCTCATTTTTTAAGATTCTTTGAGCCATTTGCGACTTATTTGAGTTGTGATTTTGGAAAGACTTAAATGTGTATTTTTGCAATATATAGGGATTTAAACGGGCTTTCCCAAATTCATATCATTATATATCGAGGATTGTTTTAATCACAAATTTGAAGCAACTTTTGTGGCTTTGTCAGACTACAATTTTGAGACCTTTTTGTGGCGTGATTGGCTATAGTTTCTTTTAAGCTGACTTGTGGCTTTGAAGAGATACAGTTTTGGAAATGATACCTTTCTGGTTGATCCATTCACAAAATTAGAGAAAATGATACACTTATTGGGTTGATTCATGATTTGTTGGGCTTCATTTTTAGGTCTTTTCATCGATGATGTTTTTTAGACATAGTTTTGTGGGTCGTTTCACCCTTCAAGTTTTTGCTCTTTCAGGTGGATGGTTCACTCCTCTCTCTCACCCCAATTGTTATTATTATCTTCCTTGCTTCTTGGTTTGGGATTTAGGTTCTTACGTCCGAAACATAAGTACGCATGTATAGCCAGGGCTATATATGAATCATCAAGCAAGGCTATAAGTTGGACTGTTCATTTCGGGGTTTATGGGTGGTGATGACAAAGGTGATCTGGTGGTAGAGCGGAATAATATTCCATCCTACGAGATCAGGACCCAATCCAAAGAACTTGGTGAACCGTACTATGATAATATTATTCACCAACATAAGACTAGCGGGGGATCCTTGCCCTCTCAGGATGTTGGTGGTCATACGCCCGACGATGTAATTGACTCGTGGATAATCATATTTCTATGAAACTGATTAGAACAGATACTACATTTGTAAAAGTATTTTGACAAAAAATGTTGATACTACTTTCCCTTGTATGTCTGAAATCTATATGCATGTCAAAATATAAATTTTAAGTAACCAAATTTGATTATTTACTTGTCAATCACTGATATTGAGCTAAGGAGTACCCTCCTAAATTGGAATTATAGGACACCCTTCTAATTGATTGCTGAGCTTTATACATACAGGTGACTGATAGTAGCCTTTAAAGTCCCTCATGAACACCTAAATCTGAGCTCACCCAAACCAGAATGCTTAAGTCCACTTTGACTTTCATTGTTTCACTTATTATTTACTTTGAGGTTTTCTTGTATTTTCCTCGAGCTTATTTTGTGCCTCACTTGAGTTTATTTGATAAGTAATGAAGTGTGGAGCCCAGGGGCAAAATGGTAATTCTTGAACTTTAATACCTTAATTAAATTTCAGGATTAATGAAGGGTAAATAGGTAATATTGATCATAATTAACCTTTTTGGTTGATTGAAATATAAAGGGTAAATGGTAGAAAAAAACTTGTCACTTGTCTCATAATAAGGATATAGGTGCAATTTTGTTAATCGTCATAGCTTGGAAGTCAATTCAATAGGATGATCCTAAAGTAATGGGCTTAAGCTAAGATGATATTAATTTACCCATCTCAAAGACTAACAATTTGTGGTTAGAAACTAAGTCTGATATCAGTGAGAATTGAAATACCATTTCATATAATATTTAATTATCTTGAATATACTTTGAATATTGAAATTGAGAAGAGGTTTACTAATGAATTAGTTTTGATATGTGAATTACTTTAATTGGGATTCGCAAAGATGAACACAAATTATTGAGAAATACTTTCAAACTTTAATTTGAGGTATTAAAGTCCCTAATGACCTTGAGTCTATCCTTTTGGGGCACCAACTCACATAACTATGAAATACAATATTAAGTGGCTCTTTGATTTTCTTGAGATAACTAAAAAAAATATTCATTAAGATTCACTGAGTAATTGGGTTATTTTACTTTAGCCCCGGGATGGTTAATAGAACGATATGGTAGGTTTGAAAGTGGACTCGGAATATTTCAAGGGAATTTTGGAGGCGGTTCAGGGTTATCCCTGAACTTATTTAGAATATCTTGGGAATTCTGAAGGACATGTTGAACTTTAGATATTTTGTTCTAGAAAATCTTACATTATGATCTTTCAGGACCCACTGAGTCATTGTTTGGGGTTTGGTAGTTCCATTTTCATCTACCCTTGCAATTTATTTAATTTCCTGCAAAATTATATACTTGCTGCAAGTTCTAACATTTCAGCCCGAGAAGATGACAGGTACTCTTTTACAATGTTATTTGATTTCTGTCATTTTACTTTATGCAATTTACTCTTGAAAAATATTATAACTATTTGGTTGTGCACTCTACTTTACTTGCAAATATCATCAAAACCATTTTCAAAATTTAATAAAAAATTTTATAGTTTAAACCAACGAGTTTCAAAGGTAACCATAAATCTTTTGAAATGTCACTAAACATAAAATGTCATTTTGAATTTACAGTAGTACCTCCAAGAAGGTAACCCACGATTGCTAACGAGATCTCCCTGGTTTAAATGGGTTTTATAACTCATTTAAGCTAAGTAAATTCAAAAAAAAAATAGTGGTACCAGAACAAGAGAACTATGGGATCCGAACTGATGGCGGTCTAATCAACTTTAACCCCCCATAATATTTAAATAACCTGAGGAAGCATTTGATTTGACATCATAGATTGACACATTAGAAAACTTAACCTCTGAACCTAATACTTCTGTCAATCTCTACAACTTGACTCTTCTAAAACTTAAACTTGCTACGATGAGGAGCTTGGAGCAAACGTTATGGGCAGCATGACCAACTTCAACATCAAAACATGTATACACCAACACAATTATTCCTTAGAATTAAAGAGCAAGCCATACAATTTTGAGGTTATCCGCCTCGTGCGACATAAGTCCTCAACTTTTCTTTAGGTCTTAGTATCGCTCTGCTATATAATATAAGCCCTAACTCATCCTATTACTTTGAGGTTGTTGTCTATTATGACAAAAGTCCTCCTATCTTCCAAGCTTTTTGCTTGACTATGTTATGTAAATATAAACCCTAAATTAATAATAATTGGCAAGATGAAATATTTAATAATTTTCTTCTCGAAACTGAAGCCAAATTATAGGATAGCTTGGGAAGTCAACGAGATTCTCAAGATCCATGACATCCTCGAATGCTTCTTCCTTTGAATTCCAAAAATAAAATGTTCCAAATTTAAGCCATTCCCATTTCACACCTAATTGTCTAATATCGTTGAAAAGTCCTATCATTTGAACTTCTTGAAGATTGTATCTACTGATTCTTAGTGAGTGTTTTTGTAGGTAACTTCTGTTATCTAAGATGTAATTAACTATAAAGGCTTACCCATATAGGAAGCTTTACCAAACCAAGCTTCATATAAACGCTATTTAATTTTTCATTTTAAATAGGGGAACTTGTCAGGTTATAATAAAAAATGGTTTCGCAGACAAAAAAAATTTCATGCAATCTTCAGTTTATTTGTTTCAATCTCATAATCAAGTCATGTGTTTATCTTTCGAGATAGAGACACAGCTAGAGGTGTAGTGCTCTTTCATCTAAACTATGAAAGATATGTGATCAAATTGATTTCATCTTTTTCTAAAGTTAAATATATATGTAAATTAAATGTCCCTTTAAAACTCACGACGAGATTTTGATTCCAATAACTGAAAGCTTCCACATGACACCCATAAAAATAGTGCCAACAACTTCTATCCCTTTGATTAACATTACCATTTTGCCCCTAGGGCTCCCCACTTCATAACTCATCAAATAAACTCAAGTGGCTCACAAAATAAGCTCAAGGAAAATGCAGGGAAAACTCAGAGGAAATAACATTTGAAACTATGAAAAGTTGAAGTGGATTATAAGCATTCAGGTTCGAGTGAGCTTAGATTTAGGTGTTCTCAAGGGACTTTGAAGGCTACTATTGGTTACACTCAGTGAAGAGTGTAGTTCTATTATTCAGAAAAAGCTTCTTGAAAAATTAAATGATCCTAGTAATTTTACTATACCTTGTGCTATTGGTGAAAAGTTTTTTTGGAAAAGCTTTATGTGATTTAGGAGCGAGTATCAATCTCATGCCTCTATCGATCTTTAAACGTTTAGATTTGGGAGAGATTTTCCCTACTACTATAACTCTTCAGTTAGCTGATCGATCAGTAACTTATCCAAAAGGAGTTATAGAAGATGTATTAGTAAAAATGAATAAATTTATTCTCCTTGTATACTTTACAGTATTAGATATGGAAGAAGATAAAGAGATTCATATTATTTTGGGGAAGCCATTTCTTGCAACAGGGAGAGCTGTGATAAATGTGCAAAAAAGGAGAATTAATAATGAATTAATAATGAGAGTTAAAAGGAGAATTAATAATGAGAGTTAATAATCAAGAAGTAACAATTAATATTGTAAAAGCTATGAAATATCATAAAAAAGAAAAAGATAATGAGTATTTTAGAATGAAAATGACTGATTATCTGAGTAATGAACAATTTAAGAATGAATTTGAAGACAAATTAAAGCAAGGAGAACTTTTTGAGAAAAAAAGATGAAATAATAGAAGAAAATTTAGATTATATTCAAGACAAATTTGAAACTTTAGACTTGTTGGAAAACGATAATAAAAATCTTATTCTTTCAAGTATTAAACTACCTGAACTTGAATTGAAAATATCAACTGCCTATTTAAAATAAGTGTTTTTAGGAGAGTCATCTACATCGCATGTTATTATATCTTTTGAGTTAATAGAAATTCAAGAACAAAAATTAATAGAGATGTTGAAATGATATAAAAAGGCTTTTGGATGGACTTTAGCAGATATTAAAGGAATTAGGCCTTCTATTTTTATGCACAAAATTCTATTAGATCAACAATACAAACCTAAAGTTGATCCTCAGAGGGGATTAAACCCAATAATGCATAAAGCTCTTAAAAATAATTTTCAAATAATTAGATGCTGAAATTATATATCATATTTTAGATAGTGCTTGGGTAAGTCCAATTCACTGTGTTCTGAAGAAAAAATGAGTGATCATTGAAAATAATGAAAAAAATAAATTAATTCTAGTAAGATAAGTTACTGGTTGGCAAATTTGTATTGACTATATAAAATTAAATATGACTACCATAAAAGATCATTTTCCCTTACCCTTTCTAGACCAAATGTTGGACAGATTGGCTGAAACAAATATTATTTCTCTTAAGATGGATATACCAGTTATCACCAAATTCCAATTACTATAGAGGATTAAGAGAAAACAACATTTGCAAGCCCATTTGGAATATTTGTTGTTTGTAGAATGCCTTTCGGAAAATGCAATGCACCAACAACATATCAAAGATGTATGATGTCAATTTTTAACTATTTTATTGAAGATGGAATGGAAGTGTTTATGAATGATTTTTCTGTATTCAAAACTTTTTTTGAATTATGTTTAAATAATTTAGAAAAAGTCCTGGAAGTATGTGAAAGAATCAATCTATTACCAAATTGGGAAAAATGTCAGTTTATGGTTGCATGAGGTATTTTACTTAAGCAAATATTTTTTGTAAATGGCATGGAAGTAGGTCCTGCAAAAATTTAAGTTATTGAAAATTTACCAACTCCTACTAATGTTAAAGGGGTAAGAAGTTTTCTAAGACATGTTGGTTTCTACAGATAAAAAATTTTTAACTCCTACTAATGTTAAAGGGGTAAGAAGTTTTCTTAGACATGTTGGTTTCTACAGATAAAAAATTTTTGGTAAATAACTAAGCCATATGCCCACTTTTAGAAAAGGATACAAAATTTAATTTTAATGATGAATACATAAAAGCATTTGAATTATTGAAAGAAAAATTAATCATTGCACCTATAATAGTTCCACCTGGATGAGAAAAATCATTTGAAATAATGTGTGATGCTCGTGATTTGCTACTAGAGCTGTTTTAGATTAAATGCACAATAAAGTTTTTAAAGTGATATATTATGCTAGTAAAGCTCTAATTGATGCTCAAATTAATTATACTACTACTAAAAGAGAGTTATTAGCTATTTTTTATGCCTTTGATAAATTTATACATTATATAATTGAAACTAAATGTATAGTGCATACAAATCATTTTGTTATTAAATATTTGATGCAAAAGAAGGATGCTAAACAAAGATTAATTAGATGGATACTTCTATTACAAGAGTTTGATTTTATCGTAGTTGATAGAAAGAGAAAGAATAATCAAATAGTTGATCATTTGTATAGATTAGAAAGATAAATATTAACTACTTTTGCAAATGAAATTTTAGAAAATTTTCCTGATGAACAATTATATAGTATTAATGAAATGAATGTACTGTGGTATGCTGATATAGTAAATCATATTGTAAGTGATATTCTACCACCTGATATTAAAAATCCACAACTGAAAAAAATTCATTTATGGTTCAAAATTTCATTTTTGGAATGAACAATATTTATATAAATAATATAAAGATCTAATTATTAGAAGATTTGTGTCTTATGAGGAAACTCAACAGAGAATTGAAAGATACCATGATTCTGAATTTGGAGGACATTTTGGAACAAATAGAGCTGCATATAAGATTTTGCAAGCTGGATTTTATTAGCCTAATTCTTTTTATAGAGGTTAATGAATATATTAAAACATGCGATCAATGTGAACGAGTAAGAAAAAATTTCATGAAAATGAAATGCCTCTAAATTACACATTCGAAGTTAAATTTTTTTCTGTGTGGGGATTAGATTTTATGAGACCGTTTATGCCTTAATTTGAAAATTTATATATATTAATTGTTGATTATATGTCCAAATGGATAGAAGCTATTACTATACCAAGACATGATGCTCGAAGTGTTTCTAATGTTTTAATTAAAATTATTTTTACAAGATATGGAATGCTTATAGCAATTATTCTTGATGGAGGATCTCATTTTAGGAATAAGAGAATCAAAAATTTAATTAAGAAATATGATATTATGCATAGATTCTCTTTTACTTATCATCCTCAGACTAACGGTCTAGCAAAGAAATCAAATCGTGAAATTAAACAAATTTTAGAAAAAGCTGTAAATCCCTATAAATTGGATTGGTCTGCTAGATTAGATACTGCATTATGGACATACATAACTACTTATAAGACTCCTACAGGAATGTCCCCATATAGACTTACTTTTGGAAAAACATGTCACTCACCTGCAGAATTGCAGCATAAAGCATTTTGGGTTGTTAAGGAATTTATTTTTAATCTAAA
>NW_018250509.1:114314-141313 GCF_001263595.1 Phalaenopsis equestris | reverse complement strand
AATTGAAAATATGGCATGATCGGAAGATTGTTAAGAAGAAGTTTGAACCTGGATAAGAAGTTCTATTATATTATACAAGATTGAGATTATTTCCAGGAAAACTGAAATCCAAATGGTTAGGATCATTTAAAGTGATTAAATTTTATCATTAAGAAACTATTATTATTAAAGATCCTAACACTAGAAAGATATTTAAAGTTAATGAGCATCTATTGAAACATTATTATGAAGGGCACATACCATAATTTAAAGAAGTTTGAATGTTAAGTCAACCAAATTAAATAAATGGAACGTCAGGCTGATGAAATTAAACCAAGCGCTTCGTGGGAGACAACCCATGAATATAAAAAATTATATTTATGCATTACTATTTTATTTGATAAGTGTTTTATACATTAGTAGATAATAATCCTACAGAATTTTATGTTTTATAAGTTAAGAAAAAAATTGGTATTGGAGGAAAATTTGGAATCGAGTTAAACAAAAAAGTTGGAAAAGATGTAATTTTGGCCTTTGGCGTCGACGACGCCAGCTAAACTAACCATGGCACTAACAGCACCATTAGGAGCACCGACGGCGCTGATAGCAGTTTGCACAATTCAGGATGAATTTGGCGGACTTTGGCAGGATTTCTCTCCATAATAACCACCGTGAGGTATTTTTAAAGTCCTAAAAACTGCCTTGGATGACCAGAAGCATCCTATTTTCAAAATCCATGGCTTGCAATTACAGAAGTACTTCCAGGTACGGAGTTCTCAATAGAAGAAAATTTATCAGTTTTAATGTGCAGAGATTATGCAAGAAAGTTATTACAAAGACGAGATTGATCTAGGAGAGAGGCTTTGTTAATCATGGCTTGACTAATCCAAGTTCTCCACTTGATAAAATTATTGTACAAAAATAATGGGATGTGCTGTGCTACACTACCACGCAGTTGTTGTACTAGTGGTGAAGGAATTCTACACCAACTTACATGTAATTACCCAAGGATTTGTCTTTGTATGAGGTAAGGCTGTACCATTTACTCCGGCCCAAATTAATGAGTTGTATATGATAGAAAACGTTCGAATATGTCATTATACAAATTTTATCCCTACCATAGATTTGATGCAATATGCCTATAATTTTCTGATGGATGAAAGTTGTATTTGGGAAATGCGAGATGAGGGATATGTTAGTTTCTTTGCTTCATCACTTAATCCAATATCAAAGTAGTGGCATTTCTTCATTACTACTAAATTACTCCTTACCATGAAGATTAGTAGAGTCACCAAAGAAAGTGTTATTTTAAATTATTGCATTCAAATAGAAAAACAAATTGATGTAGGATCTATCATTTTTAAATATGTTATGGGTGTTATTATGAATGGGCCAATTTATGGACTTGGACATCCTTCCATAATTTTCCTACTTTTTAGTCAATCTCAAGTTCCATATGAAAGTTGGGAAAAAGTTTTATTACCTTGGGAGCCCATGATTTCTATTGATGATAATTATATTGGGAATGGAAATGAAGCATTAGATACTATCTTGGATCATTCATCACATGCTTCAACTCCATTGATGCCACCAGCAGCTGGATGTTCGCTTACTTTGGAAAAGAAATTGAAGAAAATTGAAAGAGAACTTCAGAGTATGATGAATGCAATCGAAGATCTTAAGTACCTTTTTGATCACCTAGATTAGAGGATGAAGGAGAATTTTGATCATACTGGAACATTTGAAGCAGGATTAGTTTCGATGTTTAAGGATAAAGGATGGATTGAAGAAAATTCTATTGACTAATTCCCATACCGACCGTTTTATAATCTGCACATACATTACCATTCTATGGGAGATATTAGTGGAGGAGAAAGCTAAAGATGATGCAGAATAAGTGAAGAATTTGAGCTCTCTACTAGTTTAAAATATTTATGTATTTAATGTTATTGTGTGGCTTTGATTTAGTTTGCTTTGCTTTAGAATTATGAACTTTGATTGTGTGTATAGTTTTGTGTCAGCATTTAGTGTTGTGGCTTGATTTCAACGTTGATTTATAATTTAGTTCGTTATTTGAGTGTAAAAGTGTGATTAGAAAAATGTATTTGTAAAAAGTGTATTTTCATATATAAAAGTTAGTTTGTTGTTGTTAGTGAAAATGATTGTTTGTGAAAATATTTTTTTGTGAATTATTGTTAGATAAAAATTTGTGTCTAAAAATACTATTAAAACTTTGGAGAAAATTGAAAGGAAATTGAGAATTAAAATAATTGAAAAATGGAACTTTTAGGCTTTCAGCACCGACGGTGCCCTCAACCCGAGAACAACCTGAACCCCTTAAAATTTATGAGAACAGCCTGAACCCCTTAAAATTTATGATTTGCACCATAAAACTCCATTTTTATCCTTTAATTCACCTTCAACCTCCGGTTTTTGCACCTAGGGCAAGATTTTTCTTGAAATTGAAGTGATTTTAAGGCAAAGGAAGTTTGAATTTCATCTTTTCTTGGTAAGAGCTCCACTTTGAACTAAAATTATTTTATTTTCACCAAGGATTTATCTCACATTGCCGAGATCCAAAAATTTTGGAAATTTTTGCAAAAATTATCCAAAAATTTTGGAAATTTTTGAGAGATTTTGAAAAAATCCTTTGGAGAAGAACTCTTACTTAGTAGATTTAAATTTAAAGCATTTAACATTGTAATTTTTTAAATTTTGGGAATTTATTCGGATTTCTATCAAATTTTCTTAGATTGATCATGGCCTCAAGAATGAGCAAAGGAAAAGGAAAAGTAGATTTTGATGAACAAAAATTTGTCAGCTTCAGAGCTAGTGCTCGATTCAATAGTCTACTCAAAATTAAAAAAGTGATTTTGAATCATGGTTTTAAAAATCTAGGAGGAGAAGTCGAGCGATTAATAAATGCTCGGCAGTAGGAAAATTTCTGTTATTTTACTGTTGAGGCTATTATTGGAGCAGTGATGGAGTTCTACACAAATTTTACAGAGTCTTCTGATGATTTTGTTTTTGTTCATGGGAAAATGATGGAGTTTTCTCCAAGAAAAATTGAGTTTTATTAGTTGGAATATGTGTACAGTTTCCAGTATAAATCATTTTTTGCTATGAATGAGGCCTTGGATGAAATTATTTCTTTTCTTACTGATGGAAGAGGAACCTAGAAGGTGAAAAATGGTGTTAAGATAAACTTTCCTCTTTCTATGTTAAATATAGTATTTTAGACCTAACACTACTTTATTTCTGGAAGAATGATACTGAGAAATCATCACAGTCAAGTTACAAAGGATAGAGCCATCCTGAACTTCTGTATCTACCAGGTGATGAGGCTAAATGTAGGCTCTATTATTTATATGAACACTAGATATATTGCTTTGGGAGAGACCACTGGCGGTTTGGCACACCCTACCCTAATCTTCACAAACAGGCAGGAGTTGATTTTAGACCTGAGGAAGAGACGATTGAGCCTCTAAACCCTATTAGGCCTGCCAATATAAAGACATATGAATTTCATGTTGGATGGAGGTCTGGAAGTAAGACCAGGGATATTCCTTCCACTTCTAGGACCCATACTTCTAGTGACCCTACTCTTTGAGAACTGATGGAGGATATGATGATCCAGCAGGGAGATATCTTGAGAGTTGATCATAGAATATGAAACATGGATTCCAGAAATGCTCACACTGATGATTTGATATGGCAAAATTTTGAATATGATGCAACTTATGATGATGCAATGGTGAGATACATGATCGGGTTATCATTCAGTTCAGTTTCCTACTCACCCTGCTTTTATTCTATATCAACGACAGAATTTGGATGTAGATGAAGAAGATGATGATGATTGGTGATCTTTCTTTTAGCTTATGTTTGATTTTACTTTTTTTATTTTTTTGATTATTTTTGTTATATTGTTGAGACTGTTTGTTGTTAGATTGTGACTCGGTTTTGTTAAGTTGTGAAGTATAGATTGTAAAATATTTGTTATCTGAAATTCAGTTTAGTTCATGTGTTAGTACTTAGAATATTGTTAAATGTATTGTAATTAATTCTTTCTCAACAGATTTTATATGTATTATGTGCTATTTAATGTTTTAAGAATGTTTTAAGTCTTGCTATTTAATGTTTTAAGTCTTGTAGCTTTTCATATTAGCTCCTGCAATATTTCAGAATTAATTTTAAAAATTAGAACCTTCAACAAGTAAGTCTTTTCTTAATGTATTTAATGTTTTCTTTCACCCTTTATATTTTTTTTAGTTCTTCATACTAAATCTCTTAAACATTTAAGGGGGGGAGAAGGAAGAAAAAAAATTTTTCAAGGAAAGAAACTTAGATTTATTTGTCCTCATTTAGCTATATTTCCAAAACTTTTAATTTTAACATGACCTTTGGTATGAGGGGATAACTTTATATAACTATATTTATGTTTCTAAATATATAGTAAACTTAAGTAAAAAATTTTTAATAATAAATGTTAATTTTAGAGAGTAAGATATTTGGTATAAGAGAATAAGACTATGTTTTTCTATTTTAATTAAGGAAATTTGTAGTTTTGAAGTGATAAGAATGTTTAAGATTCATGTAAGAAGAAAAGAATTAAACTTTATGAAATCATTAAGCTAATATAAATTTGTTAAGTGAATAAATGTGAAAATTTTTTTACTTTAAAAAGAGGATAGTGAAGTTCAAAATCATTAAATGCTATTCAGATATAGTAATCCTCACAAAAAAAGATAGAGAGAAAAAAAGAAAAGGAAAGAAAATAAAAAGGAATTAAAAGTATCCTGAAAAGATGAGAAAAGAAAAAGTAAATATTGGGGGAAGCTTGAAGAGATGCCTAATTAAAAATTGGCTTCACTTGAATCAATTTAAAGAAGAAGGTTAGCTACATTTTCTAAACTTATATTTGAGTATTAACTTATTTAATAGTAAATTTTCATGAAGTTCTTGTTCATATGAATACTCTAAATGACTTTAATATGATAATTTGCAATTTTTCTTGAAAAGAATAGAGAATCAGAAATGATTGTTGAATATTTTTATAACTTTAGTATTAACTGGAGCTGTTTTGAATTTTTCTTAAGTTATGCTGTTATGTTTAGTAGACTAAAATATGGAAATCTAGAAGTTAAATTCTTTATTGTAATTCATATTTTTATATATTAGAGGAGTTACTTATGGACAAGTAACATGAAATTTTTGGAGATTTTGATACACCAAAAATATATGCATTTTATATGCATTTTTGATACACCAAAAATATATGCATTTTTAGACCCACATTTTACACTCATTTTTAGTGATATTGCACTTTAATGGAAGGTATTTTTATGTTTTCTTGCAAGATGTTGATTTTTAATACTTTAAGCAAAAAGGAAGCAAAAAGGATGGAATTTGGAGTCTAAATGGCGTTTTTGGAGAAATACTCAGCTACAATGACACCAATGTTGGTTTAGACCCTGCTTCTGAAAGATTCAATAAATTTGGATGCTTTTTGAGGAGATTTTGGATGCACCTATTGGAGAACAGACTCCAAGCTCTATTTGGGGCTGAAATTGATCAGTAAAGGGGCTCCTCCTCATTCCTCCTTGTTGCTAATCTCCACACCTTGCCTCCATACACTTTTTCCATCTTCATTGCACCACCATTCAGGAGTCTATTAGTTATTTTTCTTTAAGAGTTTAGAGTTTTTATGGTGAGATTAAGTGTGAATTCTTCTCTGAGAGTGTTGGAGAAGGAGAAAAGTGAGAGATTTCTTCTTCCTACATATCCTAAGAGAGGCTACAGGGGGTTTGCTTTGAGAAAAAGTTTTAGATAAGTGTTGTTTGTTTATTAGTTTTGTATGAACTTTCTTTTATATATGAAATTTATATTTATTTGCATCTTTCTCATGAAGTCTGAGTAGTATCCTTTATCTTTCTCCCTACTCTGAGATATGGTGAAATGAAAAGATAATATGGATGTGTCAATCTTAAAATATAAAATAAACTGTAATGATTTTTCAACTTAGAACTTAATTTACTTTTTGATCTGACCAATTGAATTTTTAAGATGTGTTATGAAACGTCCGATCCAGGAAATAGAGTATGAGTTCTACAACAGAGTGAGGATCACATTTGATTCCATAAAGAAAATTTTTTTTCATGGAATTAAGCGCAAATAAATAGGGAAATATATATTATTGGGTGTAGAATTAGAGATTTTAGGGCGACAGACTAAAATCCTCAATCCGATCTTAGTGTTTAAAAACTAAAGCATGAGTTAGCCTTCAGGTGAAGGGAAATGGGAGCTCTGGAGTGTAAGGCAGTAGCCACAAATTTAGGGACTAAACTTGGGATTAGCCAATGATTTTCTATAATATTGTATCAGGGTAGAGAGTTAAAACTGCTCCTATTTTGCACAATACATATTAAAATTATTTATCTCATCTCATTTTGCCAAAATCTCTTTATATTGGGAAAGAAGCTTTTTCACATAAGAAATCTTCATCACATAAACATAGTTTAATAGTTTAGTAGTTAGTGTTTAAACTTTGCATTTTAGTTTTGCTAGATATTAAATAATTTAGTTTTGTTAGCATCTTACACATTCAAAAATAGTGACAGTAATTTCGTTTGATTTCTGTGAATTTCCTAGTAAATTTATCATTTTAAATTTAAACCTTCCCCGTAGGATCGATATTCGGGGCTTAAATAGAAAATCTTTTATTACTTGATAATGATACGTATACTTGCGTGATATTCCAACATTAATTGCTCAATTTTTTTTTATTTATAAAAGATTGCATCATGGTTTTAACACCATTGCATAACAGAGTCAACTTTATCTTCACATTGGGATCAGCGACACAGTCTTAGAGATAGACCCAATATACAGATCGAAGGGAAGCACAATCTTCTTCTTTCGCTTTATTGACAGACTTTCCTTTGAGATCAATTTTCTCAGAGTCAATGATATGGTGAACAATAATAGATTTAAGGGTCTTATTAACAATGAAATCCTTCTGAACTAGAGTCCTTTTTAATTAAAGGAATGCTTGCTCAATTTTCAGGTTGAATATGGAAGGTGGCTCTAGAACCTCAGTAGTTGTTGTCTTTATCACAGTGTGACATACTTTTTTGAGCACCACTTCAATTTCATCAAACCCAAACCCAAAATTAATTAATGATCTATGGTAATGAACACTTTTGTTTGTTGGTAAGTTTAATCCTCTCGTGAATGAAAGACTAACCTTGGGGAATCCATTACCGTAGTTTGGAGAAATTAAGAATATTAGCTAGGCATGTATTTAGAACACCATTTTGTAGTGGACAATTTATTTTTGTAAGATTATTTTTTTGAGTTGGATGAATGTTCCAGAAGGATAAAGTGACCCAGCCCCAAGAATAAGACAAGATAGAGTTTAATTATTTTGTAAAACTTTTTGGTGTCGAGTTTTTATCATTTTGTCAAGAGATTAAATTTTTTCTTGTTGAGGGTAATGTTAATTAATTTAAAGATCAACAATTCTTAAACTTAATCATTTAAAGTGTTTAAACAAATAACTCTAAATCAAAAAATATTTGGTCATGCTTCACGAAAGAATGGAACCAGCAAAACATACTAATGAAAGGAAGGTAATATGGCTTTTATGCGGCATACACACATCACCAATGTATAAGGATGAGTTCATCAGATAAAGATGGAGAGAAAAAAGTCCCTAGTACAGTTGTGAGAAAGTTTATCCACCTTAAATATGGGGTTGGGTGTGTTCTCTTTGTTCACTTTCATTTCCATGTTGTTCTCCTATACATGGGGCTTTTACCTGCCAAGCAGATCTGATGGTTTAGTTTGATCAGAAAATCAAGCACATCAACAAAGGTTTTATGATGGGTTTTATTATTTGAACAAAGAGAGTGATAGCTATTAATTTTGGCCCTTGAATAAATCTGACAAGTCTCATCCCCTATTTAGGCTGGAGAATAAATAGAGTTTAGATTAGTTCTGTGGTTTTTCCTTCTAATAAAGGAAAGTCCCTATAGTTAATTACATCTTAAGCAACCATAGCTACTTAAGAAAATTCTTGATTAAGTTCGTGGCTTTATCCTCAAGAAATTGAACCATGTCATTTTCAAAGAGGGATTTTAATATTTGGATTTGTTGTTTTATTAAAAGTTCAAGATTACATAGCATACAATCGTGCAGGAGCCTCAAGGTGAGCATTTGTGTTGCAACTAGACAAACAAGCTAGAAGACCTAAGGTAAAGTTCACAAAGAGAGGTGAAACTTTAGAGCCTAAATTAAATACACATATAACCCTGCATGGAAAGTGTGCCACCTAAACCACCTAATCACATTCAAAATCATGCATAGCCAATCTTGATGATGCCAGAAAGGGTAAGTTCATGAAGAGAGTTTTTGCCAAGTTTTAATTGATATAAATTGAGGTTTTTTAAATGTCTGATGTCTCTACAATTATGAACACGGCGATTTATGCAGTTTTTTTTAGTTATGAGTTTCATTTTCAAAGGCTAGGTCGAAGTTTTATAAGTTGGGGTAGATGGTGTATTCCTTAAGTGAACCTACTAATAATCCAACCAAAATGTAGAAATGTAAATATCAAACTACAATTTGAGCTAGCCTATCGAATAAATACAAAGAAACTGGGTACCAACCCTAACTTATGTCGGACTCATCAACTAACTTCATCTACACTATCGTTGATGTTTTAAATATCATTTATCCTTCACTTCATGTTTCTTCTTCTTTGGGTAGTTTGAATGTTTATAATAAATTGATCATAACACTACCCAACTCTACATTATAATCATAAGAGTTTACTTATAAGTGTTTCCAACTTCCATGTGGGATTGATATCCAGGACTCCATTAGAGTCGTTTATTACTTGAGCGATGCGTATACTCGCGTTATTTTAGGGATTTGGTAGTTTAAATATTTTTAAAAAGATAAAATTATTTTCACTAAAGTTATTTTTGTTGGATTAAATTCATATTTAATATTGTATTTTTCATGAATACAATATTATGAAATTTGAATCTAGAGTAAATGAGTGAATGCTAAAAAAATTGATTGCATATAAAATTCATCATACGCACCCAACTCTTATGTTTATAATAAATTGATCATATGCACCCAACTCTTATGAAATTTGAAATGTTTATAATAAATTAATCATACGCACCCAACTCTTATGAAATTTGAATCTAGAGTAAATGAGTGAATGCTAAAAAAATTATAGCTAAAAGACAGTTAATTAAACTAATTGCTAAATATTCAAAAGTAAACATATGAAAACTAGCAAAATTTTTGTAATGAAAAGTTTAAATTCAAGAAAGCATTCTTCCCTTCTACAAGAAATTAAAAGGAGCAATCCTATTCTTTACCTTCTTCCAATTGCATATAAAACATTGACTAATCCATAGTTTGGTCCCTAATTCCATGGTAAGGCTGGGAGGATATCGGCTGCTACTCAAGAGCTCCCATTACTTTGTCACCTGAGGGCTAATAATCTAGCATTAGTCTCTAATTACCTTGACCAAAATGAGAATTTTAATCTGTCACACTAAAATCTTCAATTATGCATCCAACAAAATATATTTCCCAATTTATTTACGTTCAACCCCATGGATGGCATCCTCTCCCACAGAATCAAATGTGATAGTAACTATGTCGTAGAAATCATATCCCTTTAGGAACATATGTTTCTCAACACATTTTAGCAATTCAATTGGCAAGATTGAAATGTAAATGAAGATCAAAGTTCAAACTATGACAAATATTTGACATTTAAAACCGTATAAAATAAAATCAATTCTTCACAAAACCAAATCTTTTTGTTGGGAGAAAGATAAAGAAGACTACTCAGAATTCATGAGAATGATATGCTAAAACACAGATTTCATATATAAAAACATGTTTACGAAACAAATAAATCAAAGAACACTACTTATATCACAATCCTTCCCAAGAAAATCCCTAGAAATTCTGTTGAAGCACTTTCTCTTTTTACAAGCACTCTCAAATTTCTCTTAGAAAAGTAATGAAGAAGAAATCTCCATCTTCCCTCTTTTCTTACAATCCTTGAAGAAAATCTCCAAGCTCTTGACTCTCTCTCTCTCTCTCTCTCACCTTTTCGAAAATCCCTCACATGCCTCTCTCTTCAAACCCTATACTTCCCTTTTTTTTATTAGAGGCTACCTCCCTCAAAAAAGAATTCAAATTTCTCTCCAAAAATTCCATCCAAAAGTCAACCCTTTTTAATTCAAAATACATGTCTACTGATCCAAGAGACATATCCCTTCATGAAAGAACCTTCCAAAGTGTCTAGATGCATTGAATCACTCCATGGGGTGTTTAGAACAAGTTTCCCTTTCAAAATTTGCTCAAAATTCTTCTCGAACTGCCTTAATCTGCAAAAAAAGTCATTTATGGGGCCTCAGGCGTTGATTCTGGTGCTTTAGGGGCCATCTTGCTTAAGACCGTGTTGTTCTTAATTTTGGTGCTTCAGGTGCCAAATTTGGCGCTTTAGTCACCAACTCTCTGTCAAATGGCACTTCAAGCACCAGCTCTCTGTAAAAAGGCACTTCAGGCACCAGAATATCAAAATTTGTTGTTTTGACTTCAAATTTCATCTTTTTTCTACTTTTGCTCCAAATTCCTAAAATTGATATCCTAAAATTGATATACACCTCCAAATACCTAAAATTGATATACACGCAATAAAAACATGAAAATACCTTTCTTTAAAGTGTAATATCACCAAAAATAAGCATAAAATGTATACTTAAAATAACATATTATTGTTGTAACTCAAGGTCCCCCAAACTCAAATGTTACTTGTCCTCAAGTGACACTTTTACTACATAAAAGCATATGACTCAGGATAGAGATTAGCTTATAACTTCTACACATTAGCTTAATAAATAAAATAGTAAAATTTAAGAAAAACTTTTAATAAGTTAGATTTAAACTCTAAGAGTACTTAGTAATTAAATTTAAGATTTCTGAATCTCTATTCTTTTCAAGAAGAATTATTATTTGTCACATCAAGGATACTTAGAACACTCATATGAAAAAGAATTTCATGAAAACTTTACTAGTAATGTTGTTAATAATCAAATACATGTTTAGAAAATGTAATAAGGCATTTTACTTAAGTTGATTCAAGTGAAACTAATTTTTATTAGACATCTCCTCAAACTTCTCCTCACTCATTTTTCTTTTCTTTTTTTTCTTTATCTCTTTTTTTTCCTTTTTTTTCATTCAATAAATTTCCAATCCTTTCTTTTCTTTTTCTTTTTTTTTTAGGGACGTTTACTATATCTGGATAGCCTTTAATAAATTTGAACTTCACTATCCTCTTCTTATTGTCAAAACTCTTTATCCTTCTTCACTTTATAAATTCATATTAGTTTATGATTTTTCATAAAGTTTCACTCTCTTCTTGTCAAATACAAGTTTAGAAAATGTAATAAGCCATTTTACTTAAGTTGATTCAAGTGAAGCTAATTTTTTATTAGACATCTCCTCAAACTTCTCCTCACTCATTTTTCTTTTCTTTTTTTTTCCTTTTCTCTTTTTTTTTCTTTTTTTTCATTCAGGAAATTTTTAATCCTTTCTTTTCTTTTTCTTTTTTTTTTAAGTGAGGTTTACTAGATCTGGATAGCCTTTAATAAATTTGAATTTCACTCTCCTCTTCTTACAGTCAAAACTCTTTACCCTTCTTCACTTTATAAATTCATATTAGTTTATGATTTTTCATAAACTTTCACTCTCTTATTCTTACATGAAACCCTAAAATTCTTAATACATCAAAAATACAATACCCTAAAATGTCTTATCTTTTCATACAAATTATCTTTAGCTTAAGAACTGATCTTTATTATTAAGAACTTTTACCTAAATTTACCATAATATTTACAAACATGAGTATAGTCATTTAAAGTTAAATCTTAGTATCCCATGACATATTAACTTAATTTTTCAAAAAACATAGTTAATTGAGGACAAATAAATTTTAGTTTACTTATTTTCTAAAAAAAATTCTTTCACCCAAACTAGAACTTTAAGTAATTTGAAAAATATTTAATATAAAATATAGTATGTGAAAGAAACCAGTAAATGCATGAAAATAAAAAAATAAGCTGTAGAGGATTTCTGAGTATGAAACTGGGCTCTAGCATACTGAAGGTACTAACTTTAAAAATACATACATGCTTTAAATCATTAAATGAAACATAATATATTTTAAAGGATTTACTGAAAATTAAAAGTAGAAACAAAAACTGAAAATACTAAAAATGTAGAAAAAGTAAAAATCTACAGTTACTATTACAATTTAGGTCCACAGCACAACATTAAATTTTTTACTACAAATGTTTTAAAAGATAACAAATAACAACCAATCAAGACAACAAACAAACATCAAATAGACTAACTCCTAAGATATAAATCTTCAACACCTTCCTCATCATCATCATCCTCTTCTTCTTCCTCTTCTTCTTCTTCTTCTTCATCATCATGATCTGGAGCATAAGGAGTGAAGATGGAGCAAGTTGGAAATTCTACATTGTACTCACCCCTAAGATATCAAACCGTAGCCTCCTCATAAGTTATGTGATGTTGAACTCTCCTCTGCTTATACTCATCATTTTAAGAAATTATTTCTTCAATTCTTGCAACTCTATTCTGCATATTCACAATATTCATTTGTTGAATCATAATCTACTCCATAATTTTTCAAGTGAAGCAGTGCGAGAAGTATATGCCCTTGCAGCTGATGATAGACTCAACAAGTGATTCAACTCTTTGAACTGTATGCTTCCCAATAGGATTTTGTAGTGATAGCTTTTCCTCATTTACATGGGACTCTACTCCTGATTGTTCACATAAAGTGAAAATTAGGGCAGTGTAACCCAAACAACTAGCTATGACACTACTAGCTATACTTTGATCATGATAAAATATAAGAGCACAAACATCTATTGCCTCCATTTTTTGAATGCAGAATTTTAGCAAAATTCTATCCTTTGTTACTTCCGCTTAGATGATTGTTGGTGGTAGTTTAGCAGAGATGAAGTAGTGTCATACCTTTGACGAATAGTCTTCATGGATGTGGAGAAGTTAACTTTTTTATTATTTTTAATTTTCCATTCGCCTTTTCCATCAGTTAGAAAGGCAATCACTTCATCCAGGGATGAATCATTCATCACAAATGCAATGTATTCACAATGGAATACATTCCTAAGTACATAAAAGGAAACAGCCCTTTCTCTTAAAAACTCAACTTGCTTACCTCTCACTAGGATGTGATCATGAGTGGTGAACCACAAGTTGGCATAAAATTTTTAGATTATAGGTGTAATAGCTACTGTAGTGAAATAGCAGAGCCTCTCTGACTTTCTAGCAATGATCAACCTCTCGATATCACCACCCGGGTTTGTAAAAGGTCGTTCCTAGATCAACTTTCTCGATTCCATTTTAGTATTGTAAGAATGTTGGGCTTTAAAATTGAATAATTTTCTTGTGTCAAAATCTCCCGTATGCTTTACTTTCATTACTCATGGAGTCATTGGAATTTCTATAAAAATCCAAATAAAATTCAAATAACTTACAAAATTAAAAATGTAACCCTGCAAGTG
Organism: Phalaenopsis equestris; assembly: GCF_001263595.1. NCBI lineage: Eukaryota > Viridiplantae > Streptophyta > Magnoliopsida > Asparagales > Orchidaceae > Phalaenopsis > Phalaenopsis equestris. Next base: position 127,679 of record NW_018250509.1, on the reverse strand, counting down.
AGAATATTTGGTAAGGAACTTTTCACTATGGGTTTCATCAAGCCCTTCCATCAAAAATATTAAATTTTGGATCTCCTAAAATGTAGGAAAAATTCAAGGTGAAAATAAAAAAATTCTAGGTTAAAGTAAAACTTTTACCAAGAGAAGATGAAATCTAAGATTGTTGGCCATCGAAATCTTCTTAAATGTGCACAATGTGAAGCCCTAGGTCACTGTTTATAGGTAAGAGATGACCCAAGCAGTAAAATGGTGTTTTCTTTGGCAATTTTGCGGTTTTTTAGGCAATCTGAAATTTTCAAGAATTTGGTGCTTCAGGAGCCAGTCTAGCGGTTTAGAAGCTCACGCCTTAATTTTTCCAGATTTCATTTTCTGAGGAAATTTGTTGCATACCACATTATGTAAACCTGATAAACAACACATAACTCACTTATATATATATATAAAATCCACGCTATTACAAACTGACAATTTTCAAGCAAACAAACATCTAATTCAGTGTCCAAAGCAAACCAAACAACCCAACAATAAAATCTAACACATCAAAATAGCAAAAACAAACATAAATAAAGTTCAAAAATGAAAGTAAATGAAATCCAACATAACATATTAACTTAAACAAATAATACTATACAAAATGTTCCATGCATAAAGTAAGTTCAAACATCTTCGTCGCTCTCATCCTCCAGGATATCTCTCATGGACCGCTAGTGCATTTACAAGTTGTAGAAATGTTGATAAGGAAATTCATCAGATGAATCATCCTCAATCCAAGCATGTTTCTAGAACATATGTACCAAACCATCTTCAATACATCCAGTTTGCTCAAAATATTCCTTCAGCCTCCAATCCAGATGATCCAACCTTTTAGAGACATTCCCAATAGCATGCATAAGTTTATGTACTTCTTTCTCTATCTTCTTGATCATTTTTAAAAGTTTGTTCAAACTGAAGTAAGATTGATTAGATGATGAATTCTGGGATGCTTGATCCATAAGTACATTCATATCATTCTCATCTCCCATTCTAATATAATTCCAATAGACTTTTGGGTTCATCGGCTTCCAAGGAAGAAGAACTTTCTCTGAACTTTCATAAGGTACTTGTGACCGACTACATAGTAGGAAAATAGTGGATGGATGTTCCAGTCTAGTAGCGGATCCATTGACAATCAAACTCAAAAACAATTTCACAATTACTGCACTAATATAATAAGGTTTTTCAATTTGAGTACAATAATTCAAAATAGCACTCTCCTTAGTTACCTTATTGATTTTCATAATAAGAAGTAATTCTGATGCAATAACGAAATGCCACGCCTTAGATGCAAGATTCAACAATGATGAAGAAAATCTTGCATTTCCATCATCCCTGGCCTCCCGATTTGCATCATCATCCATAAGGTATTGATAGAGTTCATTCATATTATCTCTTATAGGGATAAAATTTGCAAAGTGAGAAACAGGAACACTATCAACCATAAACATTTCATTTATTCTTGAAAGAGTGAATTGCATAAAACCGCCACACACATAGAAAATTCCTTAGTTGATTCCATGCCAATTTGCATAAAACTCTTTCACAACAGGGACAACTACAACCGCAGTAGTGCAACAAAGCACTTCCCATCATCTCTTCATAATAATCACTTCCACTAAAAGAGTATTATGTGTATTGAATCCTCAATCCACAAATCCATTTTCCTTGATTGGCCTCTTCTTCAAAAGAACTCAGTCATGTAGCTTCTGTGCATAAAAAATGACTAAGTTTCTCCTTTTGAAAGTTCCAAATCTCGTGGAATTTTTTCAGTAGAAAGCAATAGAATTTAAAAAATGGTGACTCTTCCCTCATTTTCCCCCTAAAATGGTCTTTGGAACCTGTTTTTGGGGATTAAAAGGAGAAGAATTTTCTAAAAACTGCTAAAAATTGTATTTTGAAAAGGTCAAATTCATTTTCATTATCGCAGCACTTTAGGCGCCAGCTCTCCAGAATGTGGCGCTTCAGGCTCCAGTTCAAAAATTTTCACAATCTCGATTTCAGTCCAATAAATTATCAAATCTTCCACAAAATTAGGTAAATAAAGATGTTTTTAAATATTTTCTTAATTTCAAGTTTCTCAAATAAATAGAATCCATAGAAGTACAAATAAAAAAAACATTAAATATTCCAAACAAAAACATAAAAGTAAAACAATTAATGATAAATATGGGTTGCCTCTCATAAAACGCTTGATTTAATGTCGTCAGCCTGACATTCCTAGTCTTTATTCTGGGTGACCCAACATTGCATTCTCTTTAAAAACTAGCCTTTCCCCATCAACATATGATTTCAATCTGTGCCCATTCACTTTAAATTTACTTCCAATCTTGGGATCTTTAATATTAACAGCACGATAGGGATAGACCTTTAGAATTTTGAATGACCCTTTCCAACTAGACTTCAGTTTTTTAGGAAATAATTTCAATCTTGTATTGTACACTGTCCATGTTCAAATTCCCTTTTTATTACCTTCCGATTATGTCATTCTTTCATCTTTCCTTTATAAATCCTCGCATTATCATAAGATTCATTTCTAATTTCTTCAAGATCATTCAATTGCAATAATTTTTTCTCACTAGCATCTTTCAAAATGAAATTGAACTGTTTAATAGCACAATAAGCTTTATGTTCGAATTCTACCAGTAAGTGACAAGTCTTCCCAAAAATTAATCTATATGGGGACTATATGGGGACATTCCTATAGTGGACATTCCTATAGTTGTCTTATAAGCTGTCATGTATGCCAATAATGCAGTATCTAATCTTGTAGACCAATCCTTTTTGTTAGGATTCACACTTTTTTTCAAAGTTCTTTTAATTTCATGATTAGATACTTCTGTCAAACGACTAGTCTGAGGATGATATGCAGTTGCAATTATATGCAATATATTATATTTTTCCAACAACCTTGTAATTGTTTCCTTCTTAAAATGAGATCATCCTTTTGTAATTATTACTCTACGTATTCCATATCTTATAAAAAAAATTTTATTAAAAATTTTGAAACACTCCGAGCATCACATTGAGGTAAAGCAATTGCTTGAATCCACTTTGAAATATAATCCACTGCAATCAATATATACACATTTCCAGATGATGGTATAAATGGTCCCAAAAAAACCAATCCCCAGACATAAACAATTTCAATTTCTAAATTAAAATTTAGAGGCATTTTATTTAATTTTAAAATATTACCCACTCCCTAACACCTATCACATGTTTATCTATATATATATATATATTAAAAAAGTGCTGCTTATGGCTCCTTACATGTTAAAAAATCAAAAAGAGGTACAAATGTAGTGGTGGTCCCTCCAAAAAAACAAGCTAAAACACTAGACAAAAGCCTCTATATATATATATATACATACCATGGGTGGCGGCTGGTTCCTCTCGTGCTCTGCTAGGGTTTCGGCAGAATGGATCTAGTTGTTGCTGTAGATGGCCTAATCTCTACTACCTCATTAAGTTCAACTATTTTTCTCTCCTCTCATCACTCGTTTTTGTAAGTTCTACTTTTCTCTAACTCTTTACCTCTTCCCGGGTTTTGGTTTTTTCAAATATTCTTGTTCCATTGCTTACCCCACTGTTTGTTGTTTGTATGTCTGGTTGCTTGGGTTGTTCTTTCTATTGTGTGGATTGTCTGGTTACTTGGATTTCTCTCTACTGCTTTGTCTCTACTGTGCCTTTGCTGCTCTACTCCTTCGTTACTCCTTCATTTACTATTCGTTTACTACTCAGTTACTTGAAATCGACAGCTCAGTGTTAGTTCCACAGCTCTGACACCTTTTGCTAGTTTCTGTACTGGGGGGCTTTCAGTGATGTCTGACCCTAATACAATTGATATTACCACAAATATTCAGTGGACCAAGGCCACTTTTGCTGACATTATTGGGAAAGGATATGATAAAGTTCAGATTCCTTATGATTTGGTTTTTCCTCAAGAGTATCATGAGGGTAATGACCCTCTCTTCAAGCCTATATGCAAGAAAAGTGGGAAATTGGCTATCAACTTTACTGAAGAGGACCTAAATGGTCTTAATAAATGTGATAAATTCACCTTAATTGTTAAATTTCAACTTGGCCATCCTAAAATGGAATCTGTGAGAAGATATTTTGATGGACTGAAATTCAAAGGGGCTTGTAAAGTAGGCCTACTTGATGGAAGGCATATTCTCATCAATCTCACAAGGGAAGAAGACTATGCTAGAATCTTTCCTAAAAAATCTTTTTTGATTGAAGGAATCTCAATGAAACTATTAAAGTGGACTCCTGATTTTGACCCCAGTAAAGAACTTCCCATTGTCCTCATTTGGTTTAAGTTAACTGGACTTAAACTACTCTTTTCAACCACCAAGTTCTCTTCAACATTGGTAGGAAATTTGGTTAGGCATTCTACTTTTGGTTGAAAGTTCCCATTGTCCTCGTTTGGAAAGACCTTTAAAGTTGGATGCCCCCACCTTCAACTTATCTTGACCCTCAGTAGCTAGAATTCTGGTTGAAAGAAATATCATTTTACCAGCTGTGGAGGAAATTTGGTTAGGCACTGAGCATAGTGGATATTGGCAGAAAATTATAGCTGAAGAAAGACCTTATTATTACCATCACTGCAATATGTTTGGTCGTATACTGATGAGAAGTGCTCTAGAATTCATCCAACCTCAGAACAAAGCTTCCTAGAACTAAAACAGAAGATTTAGAGCCACATGGTATTGAGTTGCCAGCTATTGCCGAAATTGTTGCCCAAGATTCTGAATTTCCAGGGAGAAGGACTCAAGAAGACACTTTACTAGAGTTGGCTGAATTATCTCAAGATATGGAAAAAGAGGTTGTTGAACCAAACAACTCTCTCCAAAATGTTCTAATACCCTTGACTGAGCAACTTCACCTCATACAAGAATCTACTCAAGTTGAACAGATCGAATGTACTGCACTTCCAACACTGAGATACCAGAGGAAGACCCTTTTCTTTTGCAATTAGCTAAAAATCTAGAAGAAGGTTGGCAAATCTAGAAAACAAAAAAGAAGAAAATGACTTTGGAACTAAAGAACCTACTCCCTTCTTCTTCTTCTTTGGAGGAAGCCCCCCCCCCTCTCTTCTTTTACTGTTAGAACTAGGAGAAGAGGAAAATCCACCTCTATAGGTTAATGAATCTAATCTGTTGGAATGTTAGGGGATTAGCACATCCTAAATCCCTTAATAAAATTCTGGCTCTTAATAGGATGTATAAACCTTGGATCATTGCTATACTTGAACCTATGATTACTAAACATGTCAACAGAGTTGTGAGGAAGTTCCCTGGATTTCAACTTATTGTCAACACTAACAGTAAAATATGGCTCTTTTGCAGATAGGAAATTCAATGCACTATCCTTAAAGAGGGTGATCAATTTATCCACTTGAAGAATAACTTAAATTACTATAATGGTTTTGCTACCTTCATTTATGCTGGTTGTACATCCACTGCTAGACAAGAACTTCTATTCTATAAGGGATTTCTAGATTGTTGGGGGTGACTTCAACTGCCTCTCTTCACCTAGTGTACACTTGGAGATCACCTGATATCAATTTAATGAACATTTTTAATGACAACATTCAGTCGGCTGGACTTTTTGATTTGGGATTTATTGGCCCTAAGTACACTTGGAGAAGGGGGAAGATTTGGGAGAGGCTGGATAGAGTTTTGGTGAATGATTTTTGGTTCAGAGATTTCCTGCATACTTTTCTCTAGCACTTGGCTATGATTTGGACTGATCATAGACCCTTACTACTTCAAATATCTTCCAACACTTCTAAGGGTAAAGCCAAGTTTAGATATCTCAATATGTGGTCCATGCATGGGGATTTTCTCAATCAAGTATCAATGGCTTGGACTGATGTTCATCATCACATTCCTGTTATAAAACTTTGGCTTTTACATAAAAAAGTCAGCAAACATCTTTCTAATTTGAATTGGGAGGTGGTTGGGAACATAGATAAAAAAGTCCTTGAGGCTAAACAGAAGGTATTACAATTAGAACAGCTCATGTCCTCTGACATACAATCTCATGTGATTCTTTCCAATTGTTGACTGAGACAACACTAGCCCTATTCATAAAAGTTCTCACAATAAATTTTAATATCTAGATGGGCCAGATCAAGAAGTAAATGAAGTGCAAGGAATTAAATCATCAAAACTTCTTCCAACATTAAAGATTAATACTCTCTACAACTTCCATCCAACACTTTAATTACTTATCACTTTAAGGAGAAAGATAAAGAAAACTACTCAGAATCTATGGAGAAAACAAAACCACACTTTAGTTTAAAAGTAGAAAACATTATCAAACCAACAAGAAGTCTCAATTAAAACCAAAAGTAATTTAAAACAAAGATAAAAACTTATCTCAAATCCTCCACCAAATTCTTGAAGTTCCTTTGAATCTCTTCTCTTTCACAAAACTTTTAACTCTCAAATTAAAACTAAAAATAAAAGGAAAATAAATTTGTGGTGCCTAAAATTTTCACCAAAAGCTTCTTCCAGAACTTCTTCAAGAACTATTCAAAACTTTTTAAGATTTTTTAGGACTCTCCCCTCAAAAAGTGTCAACTCCTTTTATAATTTTCCAAGAGGTGCCTTAGTATCTCTTAAAAATTTATCATGATTCAATGTATTTATCAAGGGATGCCTGCTTTCACAAGTTCTTTAATTATAAGTTTTTCCTTGATGGTTATAAACACCCATTTTGGCCAATAGATGCCTCAAATGTCCCTTCAACATTCATCAAAATGAATTAACTGATCAAGTAACTGTCCTTAACACTTAAGCATGGGGCCTCTGGCGCTTAGGCATTGCCTTCTCTGTTTCACCGTTGCTTAAGCGCTAGTTCTAGCTCTTAGGTGCCAAAATACTTTTGCACATTTTTGCATTTTTGCTCCAAATTTTACCCTTTTTCACTCCTTTTAGCATTTTTCACATTTTTACTTGTACCTGAAAGAAAAACACACAAATACCTTCCATTAAAGTGTAAATCTCAAAAATAGGTATAAAAATGTGTCTAAAAACACTTTATATTTTGGTGTATCAGTATTCAGTTGATACTCAGTTCTTATGGAGTCATTCTTGACCAAATAAAGTTGAACTCAATTATCGAAGTACTTACACTAGATGAAAATTCCATGATCTCTGAGCTATTCTCCCACATGTTTTTCTTTAGAGTGGAGTCGGATGGATATGTCGTTCTTGGCTCAACTTAAAATTTACAATTGATTGACTTAGAGAATAGAATAAAGGATTGGAAACTTTGATTCCTCCAGGGCTTTTATAAAAATTGGGGGATTGCCACCAAAATGATTATAAAGCCTTCTAAGAAAAGGAAGGGGCTTCTTCCTAGAGTTAAGGCAGTTAAGTCAGTAATTTTGAGCAAGAATATGTCGGTGACTTATAACACCAATCCAGTGATAGTTAACTGGGCTCTGAACTCTACCAAGTATAACCTTATGATGCCTGAGCTCTGAGCCTCCTTCTACGAGACAGAGGAATAAAGGCAAGTTAGAAAGGTTGCTTGGCTGTTAAGAAAAGAGCCAGGGAAGAAGAAGAAAGGAAGTGTCTTTCCATAGAGAGATGAGGCTGAGGATAACCAAACATGCAAGATAGGCCCAAGTTCCTAACTAGTCACTTTATCTTAAAAACTCCAATTGTTATTCAAAATGATGTTATTGGAGAGTTAATACTGATTAAAAAAAACCTAGTTCGATGAACTTAGGGGATTGAGGGACCATTTCCAAGAGGAGCCAACTCCTTTTAGTCTTGGATTAGAGAATGAGGAGTCCTTGATCGCCTGGTAACATAGGGAGCTTCTCGACCATTATCCTTTGATTTTATTACTTTGATTGAAAGAGGGAAAGCTAGTTCATCCTCTCTGTGATCACTGATGGAGGCAAGTATGCCTTAAAGAAAGCTTTGAGGAAGAGGAGTCTCAGCTAGTTGTTGACCTCATTTTTGGTTGGGGTCTAGTCTTTCTCTTTAGTAGCATAAGGTCTAGCCATAGGAATTTCCTATTGAATATTCTTAGAAAACTAGAAAAAGCACCCTGACCATTAGAAATTCTAAACTCTTCTTTACTCAACTTGAAGTTCCACATATTGGTCCTAACCTCTAGCACTTAGTAGGTGGGGTCATTATGGGGGAGCTTAAGTACAATTTCTATAGGGCTATTTGACCTTAGCGTTGACCTTGGGTGTTGGACTAGACTAAGGCACTCACTTCACTTACAATCACTCACTACCCTAAACCCATAATTTCCTGACTCTGATCCCTTGATACTTTTGGGATACTCATGTAGATGGTCCCCTAAACCTACTAGCCCTAGCCTGGAGTTTGGCTAAGACTAGTACATAGAGGATGCAAATAGGGTTTCCATTTGTCCATGGATTACTTTTGGTAATTAGTTCCCCAATCATACCCAAAATACCCATCCTGGCCTTTTGTCCTTAAACTCCCCCAAATTACTCAAATACCATTGAATCCTTAAAATTGACCAAAATTCCCAAATTTATCAAAAATACCCAAACTTGTGCAAAAAAAAAAAGTCATCTCAAATTTTTGAGAACACCCAAATTACCCAAAATCACCAAAAATTGCTAAATTATCTTCCTCCTTAGCTCAAAATCCAAAAAATTCCAAAAAAATCCCAAAAATCCCAAAATACTCTAAATATTCCCAATTTCATTTTTTATTCCATAAATCCCAAATATCCCTAATTTCATTTTTCTCAACTACCATATAACCCAATTTGGCCAATTTGACCATCTTTGACCAAGATTCCCAAAATTGCCTTTACAAGCCAAAAATTTCCTAAATTCAACTCAGATGTCCATCAATTTGACCCCAACCTCACCCAATTTCAATCCTAAACTCAAATAACCCTTCATATGACCTAAATAAACCAAATCCAAGCCTAATTAGCCAATGCTTTTAGCCCAATTTTGATTTGAGCCAAACCCCCAATTTTGGTCACATGACCTAATCTCATCAAACTGAAAACTCTTTATAAAATTCCTAAACATGAAACTCGACCATCAATTAGTCTTTATGAAGCCTCAAATTTATTTGATTTTCACCCAAATCCCAAAAAGACCCAATTTTTTCCCCAAATTGACTATGTCCCCAAGTTTCACCAAATTGATTGCCTTAACCCAAAAATTGGCACGCAATTTATGTTGAAAACTCTTCATGAGGTTCATATTGACCATTATCAATAATCAATTTGGACTTAGCCCAAGGCTAGCCCAATCTAGATCCAAGTTTAGCCCAACATGCCCAAAATGGCCAAATCTCCTAAATCCTTCAAATTGACCCTCCAATTGAACTCAAAACCCTTTTCATCCTTCACCAAAATTATTCCTTACAATCACTTACACCAAATGCAAGATTTATTTAGACCAATTGATTTGGAAAACCTATCCCAAACCCAATTTTTGGTCATTTTCACCCACTTGGACCCATGCACTAAATGTGGCCTAACCACCCCAAAGTCACAAAATTAATGATTCAACAGCAATTAGTTGGACCATAAGACTCAGAAAAAACTCACCTAACCCAAGCTAAGTGAGTCATGGTCCAATGGTCCCCTAAATCAAGGGATTTGTTTTCCATATTTACTTAGGCTTAAGATCTTTTTGCTAAAACTAAACCTTAGCCCATTAGATTGCTGTGACATAATCCCCATAACCCCCGGGCCCCCCTGCCCACCTAGCCACCTCCCCCTGCCATGGCCGGCAGGCCTAGTCCCTAGAAAAGCCAAAACTAAGGGCCACCTACCCTTGAGTCTCACCCAAATAAAACCTAGAGTCTACCTCATCCAAATGATCTCAAATCACTCACTGAGCTTCTTTGAGACCTCTTCAATGCAATCCAACCATCTTCCCCCAATGATTCCCACTGTGGAAGCTCAATTTTGAGCTCAAAATTCTGTCTAAAACTAGAACAGAGCTCAATACACCTCCACAGTCCACCAAACTAAAATTAAACTTACCCACACCTTGATAACACTGAAAAAAGCAAAAGTCCCATCAAATCCTCCTTTCATAGAGCCCTTAGTATAAACTTTGATCGACACCTGAAATTTGCCTTAGTCAAATTTGGGTCTAGACATTTCACCATAATCAGAGGCTCAATCCCTAGCCTCCTTAGACTCCAACAAACATGCCAAGAATCTCTGATTGAAGCTTCCCTTCTCAGAGAAAAGGTATTGAACTCCTCCTCATCCCAAGCCTCTTTTGATTCTCCATTTTTTTGGGTTTGATTTCATGGAATCTTAACCGTATAGATATGTTCCTCTAGTCTAGACGAACATTTAAAAAAAATTCATTTAATTTGGTTGAGAAATGAGGGAGATATCAAGCTTGAAAGATGGATGGTTCTCGAGCTAGGCCAATAGGGACAATGACGGAACGCCGTTTGATCGAGCGTGTATCGGATGAACGATCAAGATGAAGCCGGATAGCACTTCTTCACATGAACCGCGGGACGCATGGCTGCTAGCGTGGACGGTAGCATCAAATGGGAGGACGCCGCTGGAGCTTCAGAGCTGCCTAGGATCCAGTCAGCGTCACACGTTTAAATAGATAAATAGGGAATTATCAAAATCAGAAAATGACCCCTAACTTTAAAAATTCATATCTTGGTGTAGAAAAATCATAAAAATAAAATAAAAATACCCACTTACTCAATGAATAGAGGAGAACAATATGGAAACAATTTGAAGTCCATTTAATGCATGTTTTATTTTTAATTAATTAAACACTATTTTGAGTCTTTTGATTCCCCCATGCATATAGGAATTTCACCATGGCTTGAATTTTTGGTATGTTATAGCCTCTGTCAAGGGGAACCTTTCCTAATTTTTCCAAAGCTAGAGGAGACGTCTAGAGACAGATCCATATTTTTCAAGTTTATGTACATTGTGTGCTTGAATTAATCATAATAATTAGCATTTTGCTTAGAAAAAATTCAAGAAAATTTTGGAAGGTTTACTATGACTAGAGAACTCTTAGGAAAATTTCTCATGAGTCAAGTCTTTTAAAATGCACCTAATCTTCATAAACCCTAAATCACTAAGATAAAAAATTTTGGAAAATATAAACATTAAAATGACTTAATTTTTTAACTCCACTATGTTCTAAGATCTAGATAACTTCCCATAAAAATTTCAAAGCATTTTGAGTCCATTAGATGGCCTAAATTGATTTTTCAGGTTGAATATCATTTTTGGCACTAAAATGATTTTTAATGATCAAAATATAACTAAAAATATTATGAAAACTTGTTTTTGGAGTTCTCTGTGATTAGGGAAAATTTATAAAAATAAAATGGTATTTAAAATAAAAACTTCATTTTTAGCCTATTTTAATTATTTACATAATTAAAGAATAGCCTATTTTAATTATTTACATAATTAAAGATTCATAAAAATCACAAAAATAATAAAATTCATGAAAATGTTCTAAATTATTTTCTAAGTACTTAGAAATAGTAGGGATATTTTTCCTGATTTTTTAAATAAAGATATGGTATTTTGAATACTAAAATAATTTTTAAAGGGTAAAAAATGGATTTCCAGTAAAATAATTCCAATAAATCAAAGAAAAATTAAAAAAATATAAAATTTACTTCTCTAGGTTCTCTGTCCTCAGGAAGATTTTTCAAAAATGTAAAACTTAATTTTTCTCATTTAAAATAATTTATATTTAATAAATACCCTAGAACTTAAATTAATTCTAATAATTCAAATAAAATTTAAAAAATCATGAAATTTTATCAAAATGGCTCTGTGGTATAACTTACCTCAAGTAAATATTTCAAGTGATTAGGCTTCACCTTGGTCAAGTTAGTAAATTTTCTTTGAAAAATCTCATTTTTGCATGAAAATAATTATATAAATTAAATTAAATTTTGAAAAAACACATTTTTACCTCTGATGTCTTAATTGACCCCTGAATGAGGTAGAATAAAAATTTTAAAGTCATTTGATTTAAATTTGACAAACTATGAAGTATTAGAACCTTAGGGGCAAAAGTGTAATTTTAGGAATTTAGGGTTAACTAACATTTAGGCTTAATTCAAGGAGAGAAATGGGCAACCTTTGATCTTAATTTACTTGTTTGGAAGACTAAAATTAAAAGAGGATTAATTGGTGGAAACCCATCTCCCTTTCCTTACTAAAAGGATGAATTAATAAATTTCTAAATTATTAAAAATTGGAGGTTTATTAAAATTAAAAGAACCTAGGACTTAGGGGTATGACTTTTAAAGCCGATAAGTAATCAATTTAATACCCATATTTGAGGTTCAAATGAAATTCAAATAATGAATCATGATCACCTAAAACTTAACATTTTCAAAATTATTTAAGACACTCACCTAGGTCTTAAGGGCTTGATAGTGATCTAAGTTAAATCAAGTCTGATTAAATGAGGATTAGAAAAGAAAACATAGCCAAAATTTAAGATCTCTTAAGAAATACAAGCCCGATTAGGATTAAAATTTGGCTAAGTGTTCCAACAACACAAGCTTGCCCCCTATCGGCGCTATTTTTTTGGTTGGAGTTGCCCATTGGAAGCTGTCGGTTATCAGAATCAAAATTTCGTTTAAATGAAAGAGCACTGTACCTCAAATTCTGTATCTATCCCGAAGGATAAACACACAACTTAAGAATGAGGCTTGATCAAATAAACTAAGGAATCTATGACATCCGTTTGGTTTACAAAACCTTTATATTTGCCAATAGGTTCCCCTATTTAATTTAAAGAATTAAATAGGGTTTATTTTAAGCTAGGTTAAGCTAGGTTCACTATAATGGCAATCCCCTATAGTTATAAATTGAGACACCAATTTTTGATTTTATGCTCATGACCAAAGTCACCTAAGAAGACTCAATAAAAATAAGGAAATATTATCTTCAAGGAATTTAAAAGGAATTTAAAAGGGTAGGAAGGGTAGGAATCTTCAATGAGATTGAACGTAGAGGTGTGAAAGGGGATTGGTTCAAAGTTGGAACATTTTGTCACAGAGTCCAATAAAGCAAGAACTAGGGGATGTCATAGTTCCAGAGGAGAACCTCGGTGGCTTCCCAAGCTAACCTAATGTTTGGCTTCATTTTTGAGGATAAATATTTAGGTGTTTCATCCCGCCAGTTTTATTAGTTAGGGCTTATATTCGTGTGAAACTATCACATAAATAGCCTGGAAGATATGAGGGTTTAGGTCGTGACAAACGACAACCTCAGAATCCCAAGGGAAGTTAGGGCTTATATTGTATAGTAGGGCTCTACAAAGGCCTAAAGATA
>NW_018250509.1:104931-113817 GCF_001263595.1 Phalaenopsis equestris | reverse complement strand
TTTTATATTTTGAATGTTGTGGGGTGAATTTTATCTTGGTTGATTTTAGTTTTGGTTTTAGTTTTGATTTTGGTTTTGTGGCTATCCTGATAGTTTTAGTTTTCATGCAGGGTGACATCGTTGTTTAGCATGCAAATTTGTAAGTATAAAAGAACAGTATGAAATTACAAGAAAGAGAACGCTGAAAACTATAAAAGCGTACCTGGCGAAAAACACAGTATGAAAGTACAAGAAAGACAACGCTGAAAATTGTAAAAGTGTACCTGGCGAGTCTTCTCGTTCCACCACCTGAAGCTTGAAATGCATGTTAAGGCAGTTTATGACGAGCAGGAAAAGTAAAGTTTTGGTAATTTTGCTAACCCTATGTCATATCTTGGCGGGTTCTTAAGAGTTTAGTTAAGGACGATTTTGTTAAGCAAAACATATTAAGTTGAGTAGATCTCTGAGGTATCCAATAGATCTAGAGAAAGAAACAGGTTTGTGCTACTCTCTCGCTGCCTGGTGGAAAATCTCGTGTTCTTTTAAACTTATTATGTTGCTTAATATGTCATCATGTAAATACCCATAATGCTCAGTGAACATTGATGTCTTAATTATCCCTAAGAATAGGTTAATTATCACTTGTGATTCAATTTAAGAATTATGTGGGTGAAGACCCTTAAAGAGGCAAGTTAGTGTTGTTGGGACACTTAGCCAAATTTTAACCCTAATTAGGCTTGTAGTGTTTGAAAGATGTTTTAATTTTCAATGATATTTATTTTTCTAATCCTCATTTAATTGAAACTTGATTTAGCCTAAGTCACTACTAAGCCATTAAGACCTGGTGACTGACTGTCTTAATTAGCTTTGAAAAGATCAAGTTTTAGGTGATCATGATTCATGATTTGGATTTTATTTGAACATCAAAATAGGGATATTAAATTGATTAATTATTGACTTCAAAATTCATACCCCTTAGTCCAAGATTCATTTTTATTTTAATAAACTTCCAAATTTTAATAATTTAAAAATTTATTAACTTATCTTTCTAATGAAGAAAGTGAGATTGGTTTCTACCATTTAACCCCTTATGTTTAAAGCATCAAATAAATTGATTAAGATCAGAGGTTACCCATTTTCCTCCTTAAATTAAGCCTAAATGTTAATTAAGGCCAAATTTCCAAAATTACACATTTGCCCCTCAGGCTCTATCAAAGGAGATTTACAATCGTTTTCAATTTATGAAGTCGGTATTCATGAAGATGCTACCTACTATGCGCCACCAAAGAAAACCACCAAAGAAAACTATCTTGAAAACTATCTTCTCACGCGAGATTCTAACAAACAAAAATGAAGATTCAGAAAAATCACAAAAAGGAGGCCATTCAACTCTGCTTCAACAATCTTTCTCCACCGATCTATATCAAATTGGTGGAGGTTCTTTTGGTTCATGCACTTGAGGTCGAGGCCGGGGACGTGGACGAGGATGAATCAATCTAATTGTTGAACGGACAGGCCGAACATCAACATTGGTGATGAAGACAATTCTGAAGATGAAATAATGATTTAAAAACAGAGGAAACTTTAGTACAAAATATCCTTAAAAGATACGAAGAAAAGTGAGTATGAAAGAATGTATGATCGGATAAACCACTATGTGAATACTATGACCCTTAATCTGATTTTCTCTCATAAGGTCAAAATTTTAGAGGTCAAGGAAGTTCGTAGTGCTGGTTCAGAGCCAATCAAATTTTACCGTGCTTCTACCTCTACTAATCTTAAAAATCATGTAAATTTGGATGATGATCCTAATGTATTAATGGAATTGCCTTTTGGTTACTTTTTGCCTTATGTAGAAAAGTTAATTCAAAAAGGGTCTTTGCCCAAACAAATGCCAAAAGGCAAACTACAACTTTTTGAAAAATTATGGAGTTTTAAACGTCAAACTCCAAACTCGAAAGAGGATCTCGGATTTGGTACAATGGGACAAGTCAATGACTAAGAATTTTGCATGGTTATTACTAGTAAATCGGGAGAGGATTGCATCGATACAGAGGATGACTCTAATGATCAACCAATAGAAGATGCTCCGCCAGAATTTGAGGAGGAAATCAAGTCAATTGTTGACGAGTTAAAGGTATTTAACTTCGGGACTGAAGAACAGCCCCAACCTACATTTATAAGCTCTCTACTCAACGATGAAGAATCTTCAGAATTGATCAAATTGTTAACAAAATTCAAAGATTGCTTCTCCTGGAGTTATAATAAAATGCTAGGACTATCAGCAGAAGTTACAGTTCATAAACTCGGGGTGGACAGGGATATAACCCCAGTAAAACAAGCTCCAAGAAGAAGACGCCTCAAAATAGAGCAACAAGTCATTGCCGAGGTGAAGAAATTAATAGACGCTAACTTTGTAAAAGAAGAGCAATACCCCACATGGTTAGCCAATATGTACCTTTCAAGAAGAAAAATGGATAAATCCATGTTTGCGTCAACGTCAGAGATCTAAATAAAGCATGTCCGAAAGACGAGTTTCCACTACCAATACCAAAAATGATGATGGATATCGCTTCTACATATGTCTACACATGAAATGTTCTCCTTCATGGATGGATTGTTGGGATGCAACCAAATCAAGATGGCTCCCGAGGATGTTGTAGTTACAGCTTTCAGGACACTGATCAAAATTTTTTGCTACACAGTGATGCCGTTTGGGTTAAAGAACGCTGGAGCAACATATCAACGAGCAATGACAAAAATTTTTGACGACCTCATTCACAATTATGTAGAATGCTATGTGGATGATTTGTTCATCAAAATTAAACAAAAAATAGACCATTTGTATGATTTGAGGATTGTGTTTAAACAGTTACAATGATATAACCTTAAAATGAATCCCTTAAAGTGCGCCTTTGGCGTTACCTCTTGGAAATTTTTAAGATTCGTTGTCCGTCATCGGGGAATCGAGATTAACCCCGATAAGATTAAAGCTATCTTGGAAATTCCTCCTCCTAAAACTTTGAAATAGCTACGTTCCTTCCAAGGAAAGTTGGCACACCTGAGACGCTTTATCTCTAATCTCCTAGCTAGGTGTCAGTCCTTGTCGGCATTAATTAAAAATGATGCCAAATTCATTTGGGAAGAGAAATTGCAGTGGCTTTTCGAGGACATTAAATAATATTTAATGATACCTCCTATTTTGGCAGCCCCTATCCCAGGGAAACCTTTGATACTTTATACCGCGGCCTTAGATGACTCTCTTGGAGCCCTCCTAGCCCAAGTCAACGATGAGGGTAAAGAAAACGCACTCTACTACTTGAGTCGTTGTCTAATACCAACGGAGATGAGGTAATTACCTATTGAGAAGCATTGTCTAGCACTAATTTTTGCCCCCCAAAAGCTTAGACATTACATGCTCTGTCGTAAAATTACCCTAATCTCAAAAGTTAATCCGTTGCATTATTTGGTGACCCGACCAACACTCTCTTGACGTCTAGCAAGATGGTTGATAATTTTTTACAATTTGATATAACTTTTGATCCCTTATGTGCTATCAAGGGACATACTCTAGCTGAATTTCTCGCTGTACACCCACTGCCAGCTGGGTCCCCTCTCGACGACGAACTACCAAATGAACAAGTACTATAAATGGAATTTCCCAGTGCGCAACGCTGGAAAATGTACTTCGATGGTGCTTCATCAACCAGAAAAGACAAAGGATCAGGCACAGTCATACCAACAAAGTAGATGTCAGTTTGAAATCACCTACTAGGGCATACGACATAGCCCTTTTTGTGATTCAAATCGGGGGGAGGTGAATTGAAATGTGTAATTTAAGACTGACATCTGATATGATCTGTAAATTGAAATGTGTAATTTAATTTAAATACAAGTTGCATAAAAGAACCTCAATTTAAATTTCCACTGATTTTTTGATACAAATCGGTAGGCCCACAAATTGCTAGATTGGCACAACAAATTGCTAGAAGCTTTGTGGGCCTACCGAGCAACATTCGGGACTCGCACTCAGTGTACACCTTACATGCTCGTGTACCTGAGAGCCCTTCCTGCCAGTAGAAACTCAGACGCCGTCTCTCAGAGTCGCAGTCACCAATCAACTTACATAAGAGGAAAATACGAAGCTCAGACTTGAAAAACTTGAGAATCTTGAAGGAAAATGGCTTGAAGCACAAAAACTTTTGGAGCTTTATCAGGCAAAGATGGTGCAAGCTCGTGAGAAATTGTTCCGCTCAAGGACATTTAAAGTTGGTGACCTCATCCTCGTGCTCAGAAGGGCTATTCTTGCACACTACAAAGTAGGTGGAAAATTCGAGCCAACTTGGGAGGGACCATTTATCGTTGAAAAGGTCTACACAGAAGGAGCCTACTAGTTAGTGGACTTCCAAGGTGAAAGACCCATGCTGCCAATCAACGGACGACACCTGAAAACATATTACATAACCTGATGTTGCTTACTACCGCTTGCTTTGAAAATTTTGAAATTTTGATCGTTTTGGAGTTATCTATGTGGCCAAACGTCGATGTCCAGGTCCAAATTTTTGTAACAAAATTAACCTCAACATAATAAATTTTTTAAAATCACACACTTCAATTTCCTCTTTTCAAACTTAATATGCTACTAAATTAAACAAAATTCACGCATAAATAAATGATCTCTTCACCAAAATAAACAAAAAAAATTCTTTGATAAATAATTTGTTTTCTTCTTGTTCACGCTTAGTTTGAACCCACTGACATTTTTCATGTCATCTGCAGAGAAATGTCAGCCCAGAGGCTGATCTTCGCCTTTAAAGATGGCTGGAATCTCACACTAAATGATGAAATGGCGCCGCAGGGTGGTACTATAGAGTTCAACTTGGAATTTAACCAAGTCAGCATGGATTATGAAGGGTCTTTAATGAATTTTGTCAGTCAGCAAGAAAAGGAAGGGCTGCCCTCACTACTAAGGGTGGCCACCAAAGACAGTGCGTCGCTAAAGAGAAAGAACGTGATGGTACAATAGGATCTGATGGAGGGGCCAAGCTGTTTACCATCCATGATAGCTATGCCGACTGGGGGCCTAGTTGTTGTTGATAATGAAAGGATATTGTTTGCTCCACTATGAAGGACACAACGAAGAAACACTAGCCAACAAAAATAGAGAGCTTTCTTACGAGAAGAAAAGAGATGAAAAAAAGAGGCAGACAACTTGCTCACTCCTATTCCCGAGGGACACATTTATGATCCAGGCATGAAAGAGACCTCCTCAAGCCAGTTTGCTACGGATGAGGAGTTTGAGTTTGTTACAAAACCAAAGATACTACCAGCTTCAGATGTTCTGTGTAGGTTGGCCTCCCTGCAATGCCAAAATCCCTGCACGAGCGTCAGCTACAGGGGCATTCGTGGAGTGCCCAGATTGCAACGTCTTATATCTACAACACTACAATACATTAGATGAATATGAATCTATTGATTATGGATCTCAGACCACTGATTACTTGATAGAGGAAGATCCATATGTCCCAATGGATGCAGAGCCATATGTTTCACGGGGTATAGAGCCAAACATCCTGTCAGACACAAAATCATACATTCTGTTAGAGCCAGAGACAACACCAGCTTGGGTTCCCATTGATGCTCAAATGAGGGAATACCCACGACAACTGTCTACTCCCAGTACGGTAGAATATTATAAAATGAGCAATGTAAATAAAAGAGACTTTGAATTCTACGAAGAAGTATACGGAAAATTCATCAACATACTGGAGGGATTAGAACTGTATACCAGAGTCTTCTCAAAGACTGACGAACAAGTATTCTTGACTGCATTTTTTATCTAAGGGACAGAGGTCAAGCAGGTTTACTTATGGAAAGGACCTACTCTGAGCCGAGGAAATGGATGCGAGGAAAATGGAGAATTACTATCTAGTGTGGCTGCTGCTACAACTTCACAAATGACAGACAGGGGAATCCACTTGGGATCCTTAGACACAATCAAGTAGATCCACTACTGCCAATGATAAAGTGGATGATCAAAAGAATGGTCAGATGGAGTATTCTACCCGCTACCTGCATTCCAAATAGTTGTATTATCAACATCTACGACGAGGGTGATTCCATTCCTCCACACATCAATCACCACAATCGCCATGTCTTCGTGAGGCCTTTTTGTACGATCTCATTCATGAGTAAAAGTAACATTCTATTTGGGAAAGAAATTGACATCATCGGTACTAGTGAGTTCAAAGGCTTTGTGGAAATTCCCTTACTAGTTGGCTCAGTGCTCGTTCTTAAAGGCAACAGTGCAGATGTTAGCAAGCATTGCTTCCCAGGAATGCGACACCGCAGGGTGTCCCTAACCTTCCGATGAGTAGACGACAACAGGATGTCGTACGGATTTTAGCCAAATCCAGAGCTAGAGAAATTACTGCCTTACAAGCTATGAGAGGGTTGCACCTCTAAGCACATGCGAAGGGAACTCTTATCTTGTAGCATGACTTAGAAGGTCAGCTCGATCAGGTGCTCGTCACAGAAGGAACAGACAGTCAGAGGATTCCTTTCTACTTTACTACATTACAACAATATGATATGTATCAGAGATGCTAAGCCTATAATGTATACTTGGCATGAGATATTTTGGATGTACTTTGATGTATTTTGCATATTGTACCTTTTGAGGCGTCGGCCTACGCTTGATCTGTAACATTTTGTTGGAGCAGATTAATGAAGGTTATTTCAAGTTTATTTCGGAAATGTGTCCTTTTGTCAATTGCCTTTTATGCGATGGATGGAAGCCACGAACCACACGTTGGTTCAAAATTACAATGCACAAAGAACAAAACAACAAAATTTTCGGTGATAATAAAATTCAAATAAAAAAATGCAATAATAACAATAAAAAACAAACAACAAAAAAAATCTCTTTTAAAAAATCAACCAACTAAAATCAAAATTTGAAAACGTATAAAAAATTTATTTAAACATGATAAAAACAATAAGAAAAGAAAATAAATTTGTTGATTGGATTCTCTCGATTTCATAATATCTTACTCTTTGCTCGCACAACACAACTATCTTTGTCTGCAATAATTCTCTTCACATCCCCACAAAATTTCACATTCTGTGCAAAAACTCGCAAATTTTCACAGATCCTCTTCAACAATGTCAACATTTACATACAACACATGTCTTTAAATTAAACATTACAAACTCTGTAGAATTCTCATTTTGAATCACTCACTACCTTCTGATTCACTCCTTTGAGGTCGGTCCTGGTCCTTATCTTCTGACTCCTTTGAGGTCGGTCCTTATCTTCTGACGCTCTCTTTTGAGAATGACCATTACCTGTCAATTTTCATTTTGAATCAGTCACTTCCTTATGATACCACCTTTTGAGGTCAGTCCTTACCTTCCGACGCTTTCTTTTTGAGATTGACCATTACCTGTCAATTCTCATTTTGATGCAGTCACCACCTGCTGATTTACCCTTTTGAGGTCATTCCTTACCTTCCGAAGCTCTCTTTTTGAGATTGATCATTACCTGTCAATTCACATTTCAAATCAGTCACTACCTTTTGATTCACCCCTTTTGAGGTCGGTCCTTACCTTTCGACTCTCTCTTTTTGAGATTGACTATTACCTGTCAATTCTCATTTTGAATCAGTCACTACCTTCTGATTCACCCTTTTGTGGTTGGTCCTTACCTTCCGACGCTCTCTTTTCGAGATTGACCATTACCTGTCAATTCTCATTTTGAATCAGTCACTACCTTTTGATTCACCCTTTTGAGGTCGGTCCTTACCTTCTGTCGCTCTCTTTTGAGATTGACCATTTCCTGTCAATTCTGATTTTAAATCAGTCACTACCTTCTGATTCACCCTTTTGAGGTCGGTCCTTACCTTCCGACGCTCTCTTTTCGAGATTGACCAATACTTGTAAATTATCATTTTAAATCAATCACTACTTTCTGATTCACCCTTTTGAGGTCAGTCCTTACCTTCCAATACTCGCTTTCCGGGAGTGACCATTACCTGTCAATTCTCATTTCGAATCAGTCACTACCTTATGTTTCACCCTTTTGAGGTCGGTCCTTACCTTCCGACACTCTTTTTTGAGATTGAACATTACCTATCAATTCTCATTTCAAATCAGTTACTACCTTCTGATTCACCCTTTTGAGGTTGGTCCTTACCTTTTGATGCTCTCTTTCCAAGAATGACCATTACCTATCAATTCTCGTTTCAAATTAGTCACTACCTTCTGATTCACCCTTTTAAGGTTGGTCCTTGCCTTCGGATGTTTTCTTTCCGAGATTGACCATTACCTGTCAATTCTCATTTCAAATCAGACACCACCTTCTGATTCACCCTTTTGAGGTCGGTCCTTACCTTCTGACGCTCTCATTCCGAAAATGACCATTACCTATCAATTCTCATTTCAAATCAGTCCCTAACTTCTGATTCAGTCTTTTTGAGGTTGGACCCAACCTTCTGACGCTCTCTTCTGAGATTGATCCCTACCTTTCAATTCTCATTTTCTAATCAGTCCATAATTTTTGATTCACTACTTTTGAAGTTGGTCCCTAATCTCTGACATTCTTTTATGATTGATCCTTAACTTTCAATCCTAATTCTAGAATCAGTCCTCAACTTTTGATTCATTTCCTTTTTGGGTCGGTCCCTAACTGCCAACCCTCTTCTGAAATTAATACCTAAATTTCAAATCCCACTCTGGGGTCAGTACTTACACATTGATTCCCATTTTTTTTATAAATTCCTGAAATCACATAAATTAAAATCCACTCTCCATTCCCTAGCGAGAGTCCCTACTTCTTGACTTTGATCAAATATTTACCTGCTATTATCCCCAGCGGAAACAAATAGCACATACAGTCCCACACTCTTT
>NW_018250509.1:98907-104919 GCF_001263595.1 Phalaenopsis equestris | reverse complement strand
TAGGAGTTTGTATTGATTTTGTTGATCTCGTCGGTCAACGCCGATAAGCACGGTGACTTTGCCCAGAACACCACACCTATTGGGGGGTTGAGGTCTAGTCTTTCTCTTTAGTAGCCTAAGGTCTAGCCATAGGACTATCCTATTGACTATTCTTATAGAGCTAGAAAAGGAACCCTCACCATTAGAAAAGGCACCCTAACCATTAGGGTTTGGCTAAGACCAGTACATAGAGGACCCAAATAGGGTTTCCAGTCCATGGCTTACTTTTGGTAGTTAGTTCCCCAATCTTACCCAAAATACCCATCCTGGCCTTTTGTCCCTAAACTCCCCCAAATTACCCAAATAGCATTGAAACCCTAAATTTGGCCAAAATTCCCAAATTTATCCAAAATACCCAAAAGTTGGTTCAAAAATCATTTCAAACACCTTGAAAACACTCAAACTACCCAAAATCACCAAAATTGGCCAAATTACCAAAATGCCCCCTCCTTAGCCCAAGATTCCAAAAAATCCCAAAAATTCCCAAAATATTCCAAATACTCCTAATTTCATTTTTCTTAACACCCAGTTTGGCCAATTTGACCATCTTTGACCAAGATCCCTAAAATTGCCTTTAAAGGCCCAAATTTTCCTAAATTCAACTCAAATGTCCATCAATTTGACCCCAATCTTCCCAAAATTTCAATTATAATGTCAAATAACTCTTAATATGACCAAAATAAACCAAATCCAAGCCTAAATGGCCCATGATTTGAGCCCAATTTTGATTTGAGCCAAACCCCCAATTTTGGTCACATGACATAATCTCATCAAATTAAACCCATAGCCCACTCAATTGGGCATAATTTATGTTGAAAACTCTTTATAACATTACTAAACATCAAATTTGACCATCAATTAGTGTTGATGAAGCCTCAATCTCATTTAATTTGGACCTAAATTCTAAAAAGCCCCAAATTTTGCCCCAAATTGACTATGTCCCAAAATTTCACCAAATTGATTGCCTTAACCCCAAAATTGACACCCAATGTATGTTGAAAACTCTTCATTAGGTTCCTATTGACCATTATGAATAATAAATTTGGACTTAGCCCGCGGCTAGCCCAATCTAGACCTAAGTCTAGCCCAATATGCCCAAAATGACAAAATCTCCAAAATCCTTCAAATTGACCCTCCAATTGAACTCAAAACCCTTTTCATCCTTCACCAAAATTATTCATTACAATCACTTACACCAAATTCAAGATTTATTTTGACCAATTTACATGGATAACCTAGCCTAAACCTAATTTTGGGTCAGTTGCACCCACTTGGACCCATGCACTAAATGAGGCCTAACCACCCCAGTCACAAAATTAATGATTCCACAACCATTAGTTGGATCTTAAGACTGAGCAAAAACTCACCTAAACCAAGCTAAGTGAGCCATGGACCAATGGTACTCTAAATTAATGGATTTGATTTCCATATTTGCTTAGGATTAAGATCATTTTGCCAAAACTAAACCTTAGCCCATTAGATTGCTGTGACATATTCCCCTGGCTCACCTGACCACCTAGCCACCTCCCCCTGCCATGGTTGGCTGGCCTAGTCATCAGAAAAGCCAAAAATGAGGGCCACCTCCCCTTGAGGCTCACCCAAATACACTAGAGGCCACCTCACCCAAAGGAGATGTTGGAGCCTCTCTTCCCTCCACCTAAGCACCATTTTGCACCCCTCAATTGACCCACAGAGCCACCCATTAGCTATTTTTATAAAAAGCTCTACTCCATGGCTATGGAGGGAGTGCTAAAAATTTCTCAGAGAGAGCCTCCCAAATAACTCACTGAGCTTCTTTGAGACCTCCTCAGTGCAATCCAACCATCTTCCCACACTGATTCCCACTATGGAAGCTCAATTTTGAGCTCAAACTTTCGTCTCAAACTAGGACAAAGCTCAATACATCTCCATAATCCACCAAAATAAAGTTAAACTTACCCACATCTTCACAACACAGAAAGAAGCCAAAGCCCCATCAAATCCCCCTTCCACAGAGCCCCTAGTAAGCCCCTAGTATAGACTTTGATCGTCGACACCTGAAATCGGCCTTGGTCAAATTTGGGTCTAGGCATTTCACCACAACCAGAGGCTCAATACGTAGCCTCCTTGGACTCCAACGAATGTGCCAAGCATCTCTGATTGAATCTTTCTTTCTTAGAGCAAAGGTATTGAACTCCTCGGATTGGACTCCTCCTCACCCCGAGCCTCTTTTGATTCTCCATTTATTTGGGTTTGATTTTATGGCATCATAACTGTATAGATATATTCCTCTAGTCTAGATGAACATTTAAAAAAAAATTCACTTAATTTGGTTGAGAAATGAGGGAGATATCAAGCTTGGAAGATAGACGGTTCTCGGGCTAGGCCATTGGGGACGATGACGGAACGCCGTTCGATTGAGCGTGTATCGGATGAACAGTCAAGTTGAAGCCGGGCAGTGCTTCTTTACATGAACTGCGTGACACGTGGCTTCTAGTGTGGACGATAACGTCAAATGGGAGCACACCGTATGGAGCTTCAGAGGTACCTAGTATCCATTCAATGCCGCACGTTTAAATAGATAAATAAGGAATTAAAAAAATAAAAAATGACCCCTAACTTTAAAAATTCATATCTTGGTGTAGAAAAATAAAAAAAAATAAAATAAAAATACCCACTTGCTCAGTGAATAGACGAAAACAATGTGGAAATAATTTAAAGTCCATTTGATACATGTTTTATTTTTAATAATTAAACACTATCTTGAGTTTTTTAATTCCTCATGCATATAGGCATTTTACCATGGCTTGAATTTTTGGCATTTTATAACCTTAGTCAAGGGGAACCTTCCCTGATTTTTTCAAAGCCAGAGGAGACCTTTAGACAGAGATCCATACTTTTCAAGTTTATGTACATTGTGTGCTTAAATTAATCATAATAATTAGCATGTTGCTTAGGAAAAATCGAAGAAAATTTTGGGAGGTTTACTATGAATGGAGAATCCTTAGAAAAATTTCTCATGAGTCAAGTCATTTAAAATGCACCTAATCTTCATAAACCCATAATCACTAAGATAATGAATTTTAGAAAATATAAACATCAAAATTACTTGATTTTTGATCTCCACTATTTTTTAAGATCCAGAGAACTCTCCATAAAAATTTTAAAACATTTTGAGTCCATTTGATGACCTATATTGATTTTTTAGGTTGAATTTTTTTTTGGCACTAAAATAATTTTTAATGATCAAAATATAACTCAAAAAATTATGAAAACTTATTTTTGGAGTTCTCTGTGATTAGGGGAATTTTATAAAAATAAAATGGTATTTAAAATAAAAACTTCATTTTTAGCCAATTTTAAATATTTAAATAATTAAGAATTCATAAAAATCACAAAGATAAAAAAATTCATGAAAATATTCTAAATTATTTTCTAAGCACTTAGAAATAATTGGCTCCATACGGTAAAAAATCATGATTTTTTAAAGTTCATGGTAAACCTAGATTCTTTCTCTCCCACGATAATTCAAATAAACTTTAAAAAATCATGAAATTTTGTCCAAATCGCTCTTTTGTCTAGGTTTACCTTCAGTAAAAAATTCAACTTATTAGGCTTCACCTTGGTCAAGTTAGTAATTTTTTTTTGAAAAATCCCATTTTTGCATGAAAATAATTATATAAATTAAATTAAAATTTGAAAAATCACATTTTCTCCTCTGATGTCTTAACAAACCCATGAATGAAGTAGAATAAAAATTTCAAAGTCATTTGATTTGAATTTGACAAATTATGAAGTGTTAGAACCTTAGGGGCAAAAGTGTAATTTTAGGAATTTGGCCTTAATTAACATTTAGGCTTAATTCAAGGAGGGAAATGGGCAACCTCTGATCTTAATTAACATGTTTAGAAGACTTAAATTAAAAGAGGATTAGTTGGTAGAAACCCATCTCACTTTCCTAACTAAAAGGATGAATTATAAAATTTTTAAATTATTAAAATTTGGAGGTTTATTAAAATTAAAAGAACCTAGGACTTAGGGGTATGACTTTTAAAGCCGATAATTAATCAATTTAATACCCCTATTTGAGGTTCAAATGAAATTCAAATAATGAGTCATGATCACCTAAAACTTAACCTTTTCAAAATTAATTAAGACACTCACCTAGGTCTTAAAGGCTTGGTAGCGATCTAAGTTAAATCAAGATTGATTAAATGAGGATTAGAAAAGAAAACATAGCCAAAATTTAAGCCCTTTAAAAAACTACAAGCCCAATTAGGATTAAAATTTGGCTAAGTGTTCCAACAACACAAGCTTGCCCCCTTTAAGCGTCTTCATTCACATAATCTTCAAAATTAAATTACAAATGATAATTACCCTACTCTTCGGGATGGTTAGGACATCAATGTTCATATAGCATTAGGGTGTTAATAGGGTAAATTATTGAGCAACATAATAAGTTTAAATGAACTAGAGGATTTTCACCATGTGATAAGAGGGAAGCGTGGACCTGCTTCTTCCTCCTAACCTGTTGGATACCTCAGAGGTCTACTAAACTTAATATGCTTTGCTTAACTAAATCATCCTTAATTAAACTCCTAAGTTGCCACCAAGATATGACATAGGGTTAGGAAAACTACCAAAACATTACATTTTGCCTCTAAATGAACTACCCTCACATGCATTTTAAGTTTCAGGTGGTGGAACGAGATGACTCACCAGGTACGCTTTTACAGTTTATAGCACCATCTTTCTTGCACTTTCATACTATACTTTTAATGTTAATACAAACCTGCATGCTAAACAATAATGTCACCCTGCATGAAAACTAAAACTATCAGCAAACCCAAAGTTAAAATTAACCAATATAAAATTCACTACCACAACATTCAAAATAAAAACAACTCAAAATTTATTCACACACATCACACACAATCACACACACAAAAAACTGCAACTAGATTAAGACGTCTCTATCGGATGATCGGGAATTCCTTGAAAGAGGTAACCTATGATTGCTGACGAGGCTTTCCACGGTCTAAATGAAATTATGGAACTCATTAAGTTGAGTTTAGTAAATTCATTTGGACTAAGTGAATCCAATAGAAAATAGTGGTGCCGAAATGAGGGAACCATGGGATCCTAACATGTGTCGCTTCAATCAACTTTAACATCCCCCCATAAAAATTTAAAGAACTTCAACCATAGGGCCACCTGGCCACCTGATTTATTAAATAACTTCAACCATAGGGCCACCTGATTTAACATCATAACTTGACACCCTAAAAAACTTAAACTCGCCACGACGAGATGGTGGGCAGTAGCATGGTGGGCAGCACGACCATCTTCAACAGCGAAATCTGTCTACATCAACTAAATTAATTTCTTTCCTTCTTTAGAAATAAACAATAAAGTCATAGGACTTCGAGGTTGTCTGCTTATGCAACATGAATTCTCATCTCATCTTTAGGTATTTGTATAGCTTTACTGTACAATATAAGCCATAACTCGTTTTAGGATTTCAAGGTTGTCATTTGTCGCGATCTAATTTCTCACATCTTCCAGTCTATTTGTGTGATCATTTCACATGAATGTAGCCCTAAATTAATAAAATTGGTAAGATGAAACACTTAAAATTTTCTCCTCAAAACTGAAGCCAAATAATAGGATAGACTGGGAAGTCAACGAGGTTTTTCATCTGGATCCATGACATCCCCTAGTTCTTCCTCATTTGGATTCCCAAAATAAAATGCTTCAAATTTGAGGCAATCACTTTTCATACCTCTTCGTCTGATCTCGTTGAAAGTCCTATCCTTTTGAAATCCTTGAAGATAATATTTCAGATAATAGAAGATAATATTTCTTGATTTTTATCAAAAGTTTTCTTAGGTGGCTTTGGTCATTTAAGATGTAATTAACTACAGGGGCTTGCCCTTATAGGAAACTTTTCTGAACTCAGCTTAATATAAACTCTATTTAATTCTTCATATGCAA
>NW_018250509.1:88675-98793 GCF_001263595.1 Phalaenopsis equestris | reverse complement strand
AGATACAGGGATTGAGGTATAGTGTACTTTCATCTAATTTATAAAAAAATATGGGGTCAGTTTGATTTCATACTTTTCTAAACTTTAACGTCCTTCCGAAGAGGGTGACGGGATTTCGACTCCGGTGACCTACAACTTCTTACGTGCAACTCCCCGCACCCAAAATAGCACCGACATCACTTGAGAAGGTAGTGCGCAGGATGAAAGTTAAGTCCACGAATTATGATCTGACACTTCTAATTCCTCACCTCCCAAGAAAAGAAAAGGCCAAGCAATGCTAGAGTTCATTACAAGAGAAATGACTAAATTTCTTTCTCAATTCACCTTTACTTTCAAATTAATAAAAGTATAAATTGATTGATTTTCGGGTCTTTCATAGATGTTCTTTGGTCACCAGATCTTGAGAAGTTGTTTAAAAACCTCTGGCCCCTAGAAGTATGCCATACGGTAGACTGATTTTAGCTGCTCAGTTTTGTCGTGATGCACCATTATTCTTTTCTTTATCTGAACATAAGGGATGGGAATTGAAGGCCAAGGAAAAAATTAAACGAACTCAAGAAGCAAGCAAGAGAAATAGCGATTTGGGTGGCCAAGGCAGAGGCTTGATTGGAGGGTGCTAAGGCATAGTTGGATATAACGTCTGAGTGGGTGTCCAACATTTAAGAAGAAAATACTAAACTATCCAAGTAGAAGGGCACAATGAAGTAAACCAAAGAGTTCCTCAACGCACAATTGGTTCACCTGGAAGAGGGTAGGAGAGTGACGATCGAATATTTTGTAAGATTTAGGATGGTCGATCCCAAATGCTTTAACCTTGATGAGTTTATAAAGCTCTTCGATTCTCCATTGGTATCGGAACTCTAAGAGGAGTCTAAGAGTAATAATTTAATGAATGACAAATCTTCCAACAAATATCCTGATGACTTAATAACTTAGGTTTATTTTTTAATATTTGTAACCTAACCAATTTACATGATAAGATTTGGGTTCCTGCATGCAAGTGAATGATTAAATGAATGAAGTATGACCTTTTGGTAACTTTCACCTGCATTAAATTTTGTTTATTAAGTTATGATGTTACTTTGTTTACCATTCTTTAGTTGATTCAAAATATGTTTGCCCAGTTTGAGTCTTAGCTTTTATTGCTCTAGCATTGAGGGTCAATTTTGTTTTTTTATGCCAATCATATATTGTGGAGTTACTGTTTGTTGTTTAACTTTTTTGTTAACTATTCGAATGACACACATCAAATTTCAAGGTTGTCATTTGTCGCGATCTAATTTCTCACATCTTCCAGTCTATTTGTGTGATCATTTCACATGAATGTAGCCCTAAATTAATAAAATTGGTAAGATGAAACACTTAAAATTTTCTCCTCAAAACTGAAGCCAAATAATAGGATAGACTGGGAAGTCAACGAGGTTTTTCATCTGGATCCATGACATCCCCTAGTTCTTCCTCATTTGGATTCCCAAAATAAAATGCTTCAAATTTGAGGCAATCACTTTTCATACCTCTTCGTCTGATCTCGTTGAAAGTCCTATCCTTTTGAAATCCTTGAAGATAATATTTCTTGATTTTTATCAAAAGTTTTCTTAGGTGGCTTTGGTCATTTAAGATGTAATTAACTATAGGGGCTTGCCCTTATAGGAAACTCATCAAAACCCAGCTTAATATAAACCTTATTTAATTCTTCATATTAAATAGGGGAAATTATGGGGAAATAAAAAGGTTTCATATACCAAACAGATGTCATACCTTTCTTAGTTTACTTGATCGAGCCACATCCTCAAGTCTTGTGTTTATCCTTCAGGATAGATACAGGGTTTGAGGTATAGTGTTCTTTCATCTAATTTATAAAAAAAATATGGGGTCAGTTTGATTTCATACTTTTCTAAACTTCAACGTCCTTCCGAAGCGGGTGACGGGATTTCGATTCCGGTGACCTACAACTTCTTACGTGCAACTCCCGCACCCAAAATAGCACCGACATCACTTGATAAGGTAGTGCGCAGGATGAAAGTTAAGTCCACGAATTATGATCTGACACTTCTAATTCCTCACCTCCCAAGGCCAAGCATTGCTAGAGTTCATTACAAGAGAAATGACTAAATTTCTTTCTCAATTCACCTTTACTTTCAAATTAATAAAAGTATAAATTGATTGATTTTCGGGTCTTTCATAGATGTTCTTTGGTCACCAGATCTTGAGAAGTTGTTAGATAACCTCTGGCCTAAAGAAGTATGCCATACGGTAGACTGATTTTAGCTGCTCAGTTTTGTCGTGATGCACCATTCTTCTTTTCTTTATCTGAACATGAGGGATGGGAATTGAAGGCCAAGGAAAAAATTAAAGGAACTCAAGAAAAAAGCAAGAACAATAGCGATTCGGGTGGCCAAGGCAGAGGCTTGATTGGAGGGTGCTAAGGCATAGTTGGATATAACGTCTGAGTGGGTGTCCAACTTTAAAGAAGAAAATCTTAAACTATCCAAGTAGAAGGGCACAATGAAGTAAACCAAAGAGTTCCTCAACGCACAATTGGTTCACCTGGAAGAGGGTAGGAGAGTGACGATCGAATATTTTGTAAGATTTAGGATGGTCGATCCCAAATGCTTTAACCTTGATGAGTTTATAAAGCTCTTCGATTCTCCATTGGTATCGGAACTCTAAGAGGAGTCTAAGAGTAATAATTTAACGAATGACAAATCTTCCAACAAATATCCTGATGACTTAATAACTTAGGTTTATTTTTTAATATTTGTAACCTAACCAATTTACATGATAAGATTTGGGTTCCTGCATGCAAGTGAATGATTAAATGAATGAAGTATGACCTTTTGGTAACTTTCACCTGCATTAAATTTTGTTTATTAAGTTATGATGTTACTTTGTTTACCATTCTTTAGTTGATTCAAAATATGTTTGCCCAGTTTGAGTCTTAGCTTTTATTGCTCTAGCATTGAGGGTCAATTTTGTTTTTTTATGCCAATCATATATTGTGGAGTTACTGTTTGTTGTTTAACTTTTTTGTTAACTATTCGAATGACACACATCAAATAGATTTATCTTGGGTGTCAAATCTTAGGTGGACCTAAGTTTTTAGTTAGTTGACCAGGCCCAAATTTTTATTTGGTTGTTCCACACCTCGTAGAAGGGTAGTCACCAATAGTTTACTAGTGTGGTTTTTTTAAAACCCTTCATGGAGCTTTGTAACTACTATATGGGTAACCATCTCTAGAAGTTCTCAAAACTTGAAAATTCAAGTTTAAGAGTTTTACGAGTTAGCGTCTGAAAGCTTTTGTTTATCTCTGTGTGAGGTGTATCAGCCTACTATGTTCCATGAGTGTTATTTTAAATCTGGGGTCACAATAGAAAATTCTGAATTATATGAAGTGTAAAACTCCTATTATATTTTTCTCCTGTTTGTACAATGTAACTGTTTTAAGGAAAAAAAAACTTTTTGAGATCATCCACAATCTTTGTTCGATGAATCTTTTTTCCAGTTTATGACTTTTGCTTTTAGGCTTCTAGGTCAATTTTTTTATCAATGATAATAGACTGGATAAAGTCTGCTCAAGTTTTCCAATTGATTTCCCTCATGCCACTGAGCTAGATTTCTTCCAAACTAAATTACTGGGTGAGAATGTCTTTATTTGGATGTTCTTATTATATTATTGAAAATTCATTCTTTTTTACTTCTTCCTATCAGAGTGTTATGTTGTTTTTGTTTCTTCTAATAGGTTGATGGAAAGCATCATTCATGTACCATTTTATCGTGCGAAATGATGAGATTCTCCACGTTGACAGAGATAGCCATCATCACTCTTTAATTATGGTGGTTGTACTCAACTGAAAACATTGTTTCCATACAATGGGAAATCATATAAGGAGTTTGCTCAATTTGTGGTGATGGTGTGGTTTGGACATCTTGTAGGATAGATAATAGTAAGTCTGTCTAATTGCTTTTTATTGCTTTGATCATCTTCCTTAAAAGGTTTAAGATTATTATGTAGTTAGCCTCGGCTTGTCTGTTCATTATGAGATGATGTTCTAATTTAGGTTTTAGGTTAATTCTTTGACTTTGATAGAAGCCTTTCATCTCATGATTTGTGAATTATGTTCCATTATCAGTGATCAACAAGGGGGTTAAGCCATACCGACTGATGTATCTATCTAATGAAGTTTTGGATGATGTTTATGTAAATTTAGGAAAGAGCCTTTACTTCAATCCATTTTAAAGATTAATCTATAGTAACCAAAATGAACCTAGGTAGGCCCTTTGAAGGGCAAATTACCAAAGGATATCAAGTCCTCTGATGGAAAAAGGTTAGAGATTAACAACTGGCTGTAGTATTTGAGATGGATGATGTTGTAATTGAACATACTTCTACACTACAAACATATCCTATAAAACTCTTTGATGTCTTTTGTGAGGGTTAACCAGAAATAGCCCTAACTCTGAACACGCTCTACCACAATTATTTCTCTAGATTGACGTCAGAGTGTATTTCCCCAGAGGATTTCTTCTATCATGTTCTCTCTAATGTATCTTAGGAGCAATGAAGTGGATAACCTTCATAAAAGTTTACCTTTGATGATGATATATTGTGCATATTTAAATTTGAGTTTTTTTTATTCGTTATTTATTCTAAGATCCTTTGTCTCTAGATATTGGATGAAGGATCCATCCAACTCTTTGTGCTTTCAGCATCTACCACAATGATTTTTGGTTTTTTATTAATCGGGCGAACAAGCCTATGGAGCATCCCCTCTTCAAAGCAAATGTTTTTTTGTTAGAAGGCCCATTACATGAAAGCATGCAAACTTTCTTACCTCCACATTTTCCTTATTTAAAGATTTAATCATCATGTCAACAATGAATTTGAATTCTACATTGAATTGACTAACAATGAACTATGAATCTAACTTTGATAGTAGATGGTGGTCGCCAATTTCAAGGGCTAGGCATAGCAACCTTTAGTGCTTCATATTCTGCTTGATTATTAAGAACTTCAAAATCAAGGGTGACAAGTGATAGAGGTTTGCTAGCATTTCTATCCTTGCCTCAACTTTGATCACTATTTGGGGAATGTAAGTAATGTCATATTTACTGAACTCCACAAATGACTGTAAAAGCGAACTTGAGTGCTCTGGCGAAGTGAGCATGGGTTTGAGTGGATTATTAGTGATGACCTTGATAGGGTGTGTTTGGAAATATAACCAATGTTTGCGAGCAGAATCAACTAACGAAAATGTTAAATTTTTTATAATAGGATACCAGACCTAATTGCCTCAGAGGATCTGTTTGGTGTAGTAAACAAATAATTACTTTCCCTGCTCCTCTTGGACTAATACCAAGCTGATGGCTTCCAACCCAACTCCCAAATATGAAGATAGTTCCTCCTTTTATTTCGGGCTTGTAAAGGTAGAGGTGAGGATATGAATTAATTTAAACATTGGAATGTATGCTCAAATTTGGTTGAAAATTCAAATCTCTTAGCTTTCCTCAATATTTTGAAGAATTCTGCCCACTTGTCTCCCAAATTTAAGATGAACCTGCTAAGTGTGGGTATTCGGCAAGTCAAATTTTTAAATCCCTAAGTATATTAAGGAGATGGTATATACAAGAGTTCTTTTACCTTTTCTGGGTGACATTTATTCTTTCGTACATCAAAAGATATCCGAGAAATTATCCTGTCAATGTTCCAAACATACATTTCAGTTGATTAATTTCATATTATATTTTTTTCATCGTTTGGAGTCTTTCTTTTGAAACGTTTATATTTTATTCAACTAACCTACTTTTAACTAAGATATCATCAAGATGGACTTAAATATATTTTTAAATATTTTTTTCATTGTGTTCTACAAAGATTACATTTATTAGGCACAAGTAGGTAGCCCTACATTTTTTAACCTAAAGGGCATTACAATATAATAATATAGGCCTTCACTTGTGATTAAGGCAGTCTTCTTTGCATTGGTCAAGTGCATTTTAATTTATGATAGCCAGAACAACATTAAGGAAAATTATTACTGAATTTTGAACTACATAATCCATCGATGCATCGATCCTTGCAGGAGGCAGTTGTCATTGAGGCCAACAGAGTTGTAATTTGTGAAGTATATGCACATTATTTATTTTTTGTTTGACTTCTACAATATGACCAAACTGGATACAAAAGATGGATATTGCACCTTGTGGATGTAGCCTCCTGTTTAAGCTTCTGTACCTCCTTCAAGATATGTGAGACCAAAGTCATGGATGATGTTCTAATCCATAGGTTTATTGGCCAAACAACTAAATTAACATGGAGGCAGTCACATGCTATGTCTATCAGGATTCATATTATCTCAGAAGCTGACAAGGCAAAGACATCCTAATTTTCTTGGTGAGTTTGAATAAATAAATCTCTATGTCCTGCATTACAATTCTCACTAATAAGAAATAACTTACCTAATTCGTCACGTACAACAGGGATCTCAATTTCATTTTCATTGATATTGAGCCCCCTCTTCTCATTGGTGCTATATGTCCAAAATTTCTTGCTCCACACTACTGACCGACTAGAGATAGCATGTATGATACTGCTCCATACTTCCTCAAATGGTCATCATTTCCACACCACACTGAAAATTGACCTCCACGTGGTGGGTGATACCACTAATTTGAAGTCATTGAGTAGTGGTTGACCGCATTGTAGATTGGTATGAATCGACCACAAGAAAGTGTTCCATAAAAGTAAATTAGCTATCACCTTCTGCCTAGTTGATTGACAGCCCAATGATACCCACTGCCTCTTTCCATTCTCTAGAAAAAAATATAATGGGGCAGTCATAATAACTAGATGGCCGACTGATGAAAGACTTTATTCAAAGGTTGACCTAAATAACATGTTTCATAAATTGCTTGTATAAATCAAAATGCTAACCACTTGGTAGTCATTGATCATCGTTGTGACTACCATTATACGTATGTATGACGTTGAATCTGAATTTGTCCGGTAGGACACACCCAAGGAATATATCATAGAACATGGGAGAGAAAGAAAGAGAAATAGAAGGGAAAATGAGAGCACTAATGAATAGTAAAATGAGAGAATTATGTAACTTTTCATTAATAAAATAGTCTGTTATTTATCAGCATAAGAGACATGGACCAATACATTACATAGGCGCTGTTACTTTAGTAGGGACTGTATCAGGTGCTATCGATATTTTGTCCTAGTAAGTGTCAAAGACCTTTTATGTCCTTGACATGGTAAGTTGGGCAATTGGGATGGGGTAGTTGCCAATGCTGGCTGATTGTTCAAGTCAGATCTACTGGTAATGCTGGTGTAGCCGGTTGGCCGATCCAGTGAAGGTAGGCGGATAGTGCCGATCCGTCAGTTAGGCAAATTATTTGCCTTGAGCAGATATTTCCGCTTAACTCAGTCCCTAAGGAGTTCTTGGCTATGAAGGCATCACCTATGAAGGCATCACAATTTGATGACATCTATGTAGAATTTCTACCAAAATGATCTGGTATTGTGCTTCACGTATACAAATCTCCCCAGAGCTCAAGACATCCATTCGAGGCTCTCCATCATGTGATGAGGGGCATGTTGCTAAACTTATCTTACAATCCTTCCCAAGAAAACTCCTAGATGTTCTCTCCAAGCTTTTCTCTCTTTACAAGCACTGTCATTTCTTTCTTAGAAGTATAATGAAGAAGAAAATCTCTCACCTTCAATCTCCTCTTGCAATCCTTAAAGAAAATCTTGAAGCCCTTGACTTTCTCTCTCTCACTCTCTAACTCTTGTTCTTACCTTCACGCCACACACCCACACCACTTTTAGCCCTAGACTTCCCTCTCTTTTATCAAAGGCTGCCTCTTTCCTAAAAGAATTCTAAATTCCCCTAAAATTCTGTTGAAAAGTCAACTCTTTAAATTCAAAAGACAACTTCATTGATCCAAGAGACATATCCCTACAGAAAAGAACCATTCAAAGTATTTAGATGCAGTGAATTACTCCAAGGGGTGTTTAGAATAAGTGGCCCTTTGAAAATTCAGGCAAAATTCATCTCGAACCGCCTTAATCCGCAAAAGCTCATCCATAGTGCATCTGGTGCAAAATCTGGCCCATCATGCGGCAACTCTCTGCCAAATGGCGCATCTGGTGCCAATCTGGCCCATCATGTGCCACGCTATTCTGGGTTTTGGCGCATATAACACCATTCCGGCGCATTTGGCGCATGATGCGCAAGAATTCAAAATTTTACTGTTTTGGATCCAAATTTCGTCCTTTTTGCTACTTTTTCTCCAAATGCCTAAATATGATGTACCTTCAACAAAGACATGAAAATACTCTTCTTTAAAGTGTAATATCAACAAAAATAAGCATAAAATATATACTTTAAAATCACATATTATTTTGGTGCATCGGTGTATCGAAATCCCCCAAACTTGAATGTTACTTGTCGTCAAGTGACACTTTTACAACAAAAAAACATATGACTTAGGATAGAGACTAACTTATAACTTCTATACTTTAGTTCAATAAATAAAATAATGAAATTTAAGAAAAATCTTTAATAAATTAGATTCAAATTCTAAGTCTAAGAGTACTTAGTACTCAATTTTAAGATTTCTGAATTTTATTCATTTCAAGAAGAATTGCAATTTGTCATATCAAGGATAAATAGAATATTGATATGAAAAAGAATTTTAGAACAACTTCACTAGTAAAATTACTAATATACCAATATAAGTTTAGAAATTGTAATAAAGCTTTCTCCTTAAGTTGAATCAAGTGAAGCCAATTTTTTATTAGACACTTCCTCAAGCTTCTTCTCACTTATTTTTCTTTTTTTTTCTTTTCCTTCTCTTTTTCTGTTGTTTCTTTTATGATCTTTTAAATCCATTCTCTTCTTTTATTTTATTTTTTTGCTTTGATGATCTTTTTGAATCCTTTCTTTTCTTTCTCTATTTCAAGTGAGAATTACAATATCTGGATAACCTTTAATAGTTTTGAACTTCACTATCCTCTTCTTAAAGTCAAAACTACTTACCTTTCTTCACTTCATAAATTCATATTAGTTTATAATTTTCATAAAGTGTTTTTCTTTCCTTCTTACTTGAAACTCTAAAATCCTTATTACTTCAAAAATACAATTTCCTTTACTTTAAATAGATAAACTTAGTCTTACCTTATCATACCAAACATCTTTAGCTTTTGAACTATCCTTCATTATTAAAAATTTTTACCTAAATTTACCATAATATTCATAAACTTAAGTATAATCATTTAAAGTTTAATCTTAATATCCTAGGTCATGTTAAATTAATTTTAAAAATTTTGTTACTTAAGGAAAAATAAAATTTAGTTTACTTCTTTTTAAAATAAATTTTTCTTCCCCCCGAGCTTAAGTTTTTGGGTATTTTAAAAATGTTCTAGCACAAAATTTAGTTGGTGAAAGAAATCAGTAATTGCATGAAAATAGAAACTGACATGTAGAGAATTTTTTACTATGAAACTGGGCTCTGGTAAACTACATGTACTAACTTTAAAAATACAAACAAGAACTAAATCATTAAATGAAAGATAATACATTCTAAAGAATTTGTTGAGAATTAAAAATAAAAGCAAAAATTGAAAATACTAAAAATGTAGGAAAAGTAAAAATCTACACTTACTATTATCATTTTAAATCCACGACTGTTGACTTCACTTTTGGTTGAGGTCTAGAAATTTCTTTAGTAGCCTAGGTCTAGCCATAGGACTTTCCTACTGACTAGTCTTAGAAAACTAGAAAAGGTACCCTCACCATTAGAAACTCAAAACTCTTCTCTTTACTCAACTTGAAGTTCCACATATTGGTCCTAACCTCTAGCACTTAGTAGGTAAGATCATTATGAGGGAACTCAAGGAGAGTTCCTATAGGACTACTTGGCCTTAGGATTGACCCTGGATGTTGATTTGGAGCTAAGGTACACCATACCCTCATCATACTTTCACAATACCCTCACCATACCCTCACAATACCCTTGCTAAGACCAATATATGGGGACCCAAAATGGAGATTTCATTGGTCCATGACTCATTCAAAATGGTTCTCTACCCAATTGCACTTGAAAT
>NW_018250509.1:71033-86596 GCF_001263595.1 Phalaenopsis equestris | reverse complement strand
AGAAAGTTTATACAACAATAATAAACAAACAACATTTATCTGAAACTCTTTCTCAAAGAAAATCCTTTGTAGCCTCTCTTAGGAAATGTTGGAAGAAGAAATCTCTCACTTCTCTTCCTCTCCAACACTTCTTAGAGAAGAATTCACACTTAAAATCACCACACAAACTCAAAAATATAAGGACAATAACTAACTAATGGTGTGGAGTGGCATGGAATGTAAGCATGTGAAGAGCAAAAACTGAAATGAGTGGATGAACTCAAATTGGTGCGAGGGGGGTTTCTGATCAAATTTCATCCCTAAATAGAGCCTAGGTCGGTTCTCCAAAAGGTGCATCCAAAAACTCTTCAAAAAGTGTCAAAATTTATTGAATATTCTAGAAATAGGGTATGCACCGACACTTGTGCCGTCGACGCCAGAGGCCATTCAGTTATTTTGCCTTCTCTGTCAAACGATGCTGTCGGCGCTGAATATTTTTTTAAATTCTCCATTTTGACTCCAATTTTCATCCTTTTTGCTTTCTTTTTGCTCCAAGTCCTCAAAATCAATGACTTGCAATAAAACACAAAAAAATATCTTCCATTAAAGTGTAATATCACAAAAAATAAGTATAAACGTGGGTCTAAAAATGAATATATTTTTGGTGTATCGAAATCCCCCAAACATAAATGTTACTTGTCCTCAAGTAACTCGTTTACTACATAGAAATATGACTCATGGTAAAAATTTTAACTTCTAGATTTCCATATCCCAGTTCACTAAATATAATAGCATAACATAAGAAAATTTAAAATAACTCTAGTTAATACTAAAGGTATAAGAAGATATAGTAGTCAAGTCTCAGATTTTTTATTCTCTATTTTTTTCAAGGAAAATTGCACATTATTCATATTAAAGCCACTTAGAATATCCATATGAAAAAGAACTTCATGAAAATTTACTAGTAAATTTGCTAATTCTAAAAACTGCATGAAAATTTACTAGTAAATTTGCTAATACTAAAAAATGAGTTTAGAAAATGTAGCCAAGCCTTCTTCTTTAAGTTTGTCAAGTGAAACCAATTTTTAATTAGACATTTCCTCAAGCTTCTTCTCACATCTTTTTCTTTTTTTTTCTTTTCTTTTCTTTTTCTTTTTTTTATGTGAGGATTACTATATCTGGATAGCCTTTAATGATTTTGAACTTCGCTATCCTTTTCTTAAAGTTAAAAACTTTTCACTTTCCTTCACTTTATAAATTTATATTGACTTTAAAGATTTTTCATAAAGTTTTAATCTTTTTTTCTTACATGAATCTCTAAGATTTTTAATATTTCAAAAATACAAATTCCTTTATTTAAAATAGAAAAACATAGTATTATTCTATCATACTAAATATTTTAATCTCTAAAATTAACCTTTATTATTTAAAAATTTTTACTTAAACTTATTATATATTTATAAACATAAATATAGCTATCTAAAGTTACCCTCTAATCACATCCAAAAGGTCAAGTTAAGCTTTTCTAAAATATTTTGAAAATATAACTAACTAAGGACAAATAAAACTAAGTCTTTGTCTTTTTAAAAAGGAATTTTTCTTCCCCCAAACAATTTTTCTTCCCCCCAAACAAAAATTTTTAAAAGATTTTGCATGAAAAACTGAAAAATAAAGGGTGAAAGAAAACATTTAATACAAAAAGAAAAGACATATCTATTGAAGGTTCTGATTTAAAATTTTACTATGAAATATTGCAGGTGCTAATATGAAAAATTACAAAATTTAAAACATTAAATAACACATAATACATATAAAAATTTGCTGAGAAATAGTTAACTACAAATATATCCAACAAAGTACTAAAAACTAATAACTTCCAGCAGTCTCACAAATCTAAGGTTCACAACAGAGCATATAAATAATAAGAGTACCATAGTCCACAAACAAATAGTCTTAACAATAAAGTATAATTAAACATAAAAATAAACAAAAAAAAATCTAACACACATATCACTAGTCATCGTCCTCTTCTTATTCTTCTTCCACGCCCAACTTCTGCTATTGATATGGAGTAAAAATAGGGTGAGTAGGAAACTGAACTGAGTGATCACCCTTCATATATCTGACCATTACATCATCATAAGAAGCATCATATTAAAATTCTTTTCATATCAAGTCATCAATGTGAGCATTTCTCCACTCCATATTGTCCATTTTATGATCCATTCTTAAGTTATCTCCATGTTGGATCATCATCTGCTCCATAAGTTCCTGAATAATAGGGGTGCTAGAAGTACTTTAAGTAGAAGGAATATCCCTGGTCTTACTTCCAGATCTCCATCCCACATGAGATTCATAAGTCTCTATATTAGCAGGCTTAATAGGTCTTAGAGGTTCAATCCTCTCCTCATCTGCTTTATAATTAAATCTTGCCCATTCACATAATATGAAGATCAGTGCAGGGTGAGCTAAACCACCAGTGGTCTCTCCTAAAGCAATAAATCAAGTGCTCTTATAAATAATATAGCCTACATTTATCCTCATCACCTGTTGGATACAGAAGTTCAAGATGGCTCTATCCTTTGTTACCTCACTATGATGGTTTGTTAGTATCACTCTTCCAGAAATAAAGTAGTGCCAGCCTTAGATAATACATTTAACATAGAAAGAGGAAAGTTTAACTTAACTCCATTCTTCACCTTCCAGGTTCCTCTTCCATCAGTAAGAAAAGAAATAACCTCATCCAAGGACTCGTTCATAGCAGAAAATGATTTGTACTAGCAGCTATACACATCTTCTAACTGATAAAATTCATTAATCTTCCTTAGAATAAACTCCAACATTTTCCCTCGAACAAACACATAGTCTTCAGAAGTCTCCTTGAAATTGGCATAGAACTCCATCACTACACTAATAATCGCCTCGACAGTAAAGTAGGAAAAATTTTCCCATTATCGAGCATTGATTAATCTCCCGACTTCTCCTCCCAGATTTTTAAATCCTTGATCAAAAATCACTTTTTTAGTTGAAAGTAGACTACTGAAGCAAATGTTGGCCTTGTAGTTGACAAACCTTTGATCAACAAAATCTACCATTCTCTTTCCTTTGCTCATTCTAGGTACCACGGTAAATCTAAGAAAAGGGTAAATCTAAGAAAATTTGATAAAATGTCCAAATCAATTCCCAAAAATTTTAAAAATCACAATGTGAAACGCTTTAAACTTAAATCTACTAAGTAAGAGTTATTCACCAAATAATTTTCTCAAAATGTTCCAAAAATATCTCAAAACATAGGATCTCAGCATTGTGAGATAAATTCTTGGTGAAAATAAAAAATTTTGAGTTCAAAGTATAGCTCTTACCTAGAGAAGATGAAATCCAAACTTTGTTTTCCATAAAATTGCCTCTAATCTGAGAAATAGCAAGCCCTAGATTCAAAAATGGAGGTTGAAGGTGACTCAAAGGTTAAAAATGCTATTTTACCATGCAAATCACAAATTTTAAGGGTGTTTGGGTCGGTTCAGATTGAGGGCGCTGTCGGCGCCAGTGGCCAAAAAACTCATATTTAATTTTTTTCAATTTTTAATTTTCTCTTAATTTACTCCAAAATTTATTGAGTCTTTTTGAACATCAATTATCATCTAAAAATAAATCACAAACAAGAAATTTCACAAACAACACCAAACTAACTTTTATAACATTTTTTACAAATACATTTTTTCACATCTTTAAAAAAACTAAATTATAATTCAACGTCGAAATCAAGCCACAACACTAGAACGTTGACGCAAAGCTAAACACACAAATAGAGTTCTAAAGCAAAGTAAAGTAAATCAAATCCACACAATTACATTAAAAACATAAGTATTTTAAACTAGTAAAAAGTTCAACTTAAAGTTCAACACTAGTAAAAAGTTCAACTTCTTCAATTATTCTGCCTCTTCTTTAGTGCTTTCTCCTCCTCTAATATCTCCTATAGATTGGTAATGAACGAGCCCTTGGGGACACCGCTGTTTTGGGTCAGTGTGGGAATTGATCAGTCAAATTTTCATCGATCCATCTATTTTTCTTGAGCATTTGTACCAGTCTTGCTTCCATTGTTCCAGTATGATCAAAGTTCTCCTTCATCCTCCAATCTATGTGATAAAAAGGGTAGTTAAGATTTCCTATTGCATTTGTAATTCTCTTTCTATTTTCTTCATTTTCTTCTCCAAAGCTATTGAACTTTCAACTATTGGTGGCATCAATGGTGTTGAAGCATGTGATGAATGATCTAAAATACAATTTAATGCTTCATTTTCATTTCCTATATAATTTCCATAAATAGGAATCATGGGCTCCTAAGGTAATAAAACTTTTTCCCAACTCTCATATGGAACTTGAAATTGACTGCAAAGTAGGAAAATTGTAGAAGGATGCCCAAGTCCATATATTGGCTCTTTCATAATAATACCCATAATAGATTTAAAAATAATTGACCCAACATCAATGGATTTTTCTCTTTTCAATGCAATAGTTTAAAATGACACTTTATTTTGTAACTCTTCTAATATTCATAGTAGGGAGTAGTTTTGTAGATAAAATGAAATGCCATTGTTTTGAAATTGGATTAAGCAGTGAAGTAGAGAAACTAACGTATCCCTCATCTCTGATTTCCCAATTATCATTTTCATCCATAAAAAAATTATATATTTCTTGCATCATATCTCTCATTGAGGTGAAATTTGTATAATGACATATTGGAATGTATTCTATACAAATCATTAATTCAAGCCAGGGTAAATGGTACTACCTTACCTCAAACATAGACGACTCCTTGGGTAATTCCATGTAAGTTAGCATAAAATCTTTGACTACGGGTACTACAACTGCAGCGGTAGTGTAGCACAAAATTTCCCAACGCCTCTGCACAATAATTTTCTCAATATATGAACTTGGATTACTCAATCCATGATTGACAAAGCATCTCTCCTTTATAAGTCTCTTCTTGATTATGACTTTGTCTTATAATCTTTGCACGTCAAAACTGATAAACTTTCTTCTATTGAAAACTCTATACTTTGAAGTATTTCTGGAATTAGAAGCCATGAAATTCAAAATTAGGAAGTTTCTCGATGTCCAACTCAGTTCTTAGGACTTTAAAAATACCTCTCGGCAGTTATTGAGGAGAAAAATCCCGCTAAAGTTCGCCAAAACCATTCAACACATGGAAAACTACTCGGGAGGCCATCAACGCTCCTGATGCCACTGTCGGCGCCATGGTCCTTTAGGCAGGCACCGTCGGCGCTAGAGGCTAAATTTGCATCTTTAACTTTTTTGTTCAATTTGATTACAAATTTTCCTCCAATACCAATATTTGTCTTAATTTATGATATATGTAATTGTGTAGGACTTAAAAATACTATAATTTCCTAAAAAATAATTACACTTATTAAACAAAATAGTAATATATAGATATATAGATTTATATATGGGTTGCCTCCCATAAAGTGTTTGGTTTAACGTCGTCAGCCTGAAGTACCATTTGTTTAGTTGTGTTCACTTGACATTAAAAATTATTTAAATTGTGGTATGTGTGCTTCATAATAATGTTTTAATCGATGCCTATTAACTTTAAATGTCTTTCCAGTTTCAGGATCCTTAATAAGAACAGTTCAATAATGATATACTTTAATTACTTTAAATGGTCCTAACCATCTAGATTTCAGCTTTCCTGGAATTAATCTCAATCTTGTATTATATAATAAAAATTCTTGTCCATGTTCAAACTTCTTCTTATTAATCTTCCGATCATGCCATATTTTCATTTTCTA
Organism: Phalaenopsis equestris; assembly: GCF_001263595.1. Taxonomy (NCBI): domain Eukaryota; kingdom Viridiplantae; phylum Streptophyta; class Magnoliopsida; order Asparagales; family Orchidaceae; genus Phalaenopsis; species Phalaenopsis equestris. The sequence continues at coordinate 80,804 of NW_018250509.1, read as the reverse complement.
TTTATAGATTTTTGCTTTATCATATGCTTCATTTCTAATCTCCTCAAGTTTAATGAGTTGCAATAATCTTTTTTAACCAGCATATTTTAGATTAAAACTAAATTCCTTAATAGCAGAAAATGCTTTTGATCCAATTCTACTGGTAAGTGACATGTTTTTCCAAAAATAAGTCTGTATGGGGACATTCCTATAGGAGTCTTATAAGTAGTTTTGTATGCCCTTAATGCAATATCTAATCTAGCAGACCAATCAAATTTATAAGGATTTATAGTTTTTTCTAAAACTAATTTTATTTCACAATTTGATATTTCTGCTAGACCGCTAGTCTGAGGATGGTAAGCCGTAGAAAATCTATGTATAATATCATAGTTTTAATTAATTTTTTGATTCTCTTATTTCTAAAATGGGATCATCCATCAATAATAATTACTCTTGACATTCTGTATCTTGTAAGATTAGTTTATTTAAAAATTTAGAAACACTCCGAGCATCACATTTAGGTACAACAACAACTTCAATCCATTATGACATGTAATCAACAACAAGTAATATAATATAAGTTTCCAAACCAAGGCATAAATGGTCCGATAAAATTTAATCCCCACACATAAAAAAATTTAACTTCCATTGGGTAATTTAAAGGAATTACGTTTCTTCTAGAAATATTTCTTGCTCACTGACATCTATTACATGTTCTAATATATTCATTAACATATCTAAAAAGAATAAGCCAATAAAATCCAGCTTGCAGAATTTTATAGGTAGTTCTATTTGTTCCAAAATGTCCTCCAAATTCAGAATCATGACATCTTTCAATTATTTGTTGAGTTTCTTCATAAGGCACACACCTTCTAATAATTAGATCTTTACATTGTTTATATAAATATAGGTTATCCCAAAAATAGAATCTTGAATCATATATAAATTTCTTTAATTGTTTATCTTAATATCGGGTGGTAGAATATCACTTATAATATAATTTTCTATATCGGTATACCACGGTATATCTATTTCATCAATACTATATAATTGTTCATCAAGGAAGTTTTCTAAAATTTTATTTGCAAAATTAGTTAATATTTCTTTTTCTAATCTAGACAAATGATCAACTATTTGATTCTCATTTCCCTTTCTATCAACTACAGTAAAATTGAACTCTTGCAAAAAGTATCCATCTAATTAATCTTGGTTTAACATCCTTCTTTTGCATCAAGTATTTAATAGTAGAATGATCTGTATGCACTATACATTTAGTTCTAATCAAGTAAGGTCCAAATTTATCAAAGGCATAAACAATAGCTAATAACTCTCTTTCAGTAGTAGTGTTGTTAATTTGAGCATCGTTCGAAGTTTTACTAGCATAATATGCTACTTTATAAATTTTGTTGTGTCTTTGTCCTAAAATAGCTCCTATAGCATAATCATTAGCATCACATATTTGTTCAAAAAGTTTTTCCCAATCAGGTGGAACTATTATAGGTGCAGTGATTAATTTCTCTTTCATTAATTCAAATGGTTTAATGCATTCCTCATTAAAAGCAAATTTTGTTTCTTTTTCTAAAAGTTGGCATAATGGCTTAATTATTTTTAAGAAAATTTGTATGCAGCGTCTGTAGAAACCAACATGCCCTAGAAAACTTATTACCCCTCTCACCGAAGTCGGTGGTGATAATTTTTCAATAACTTGAACTTTTACAGGATCTACTTCTATGTCATTTTTAAAAATCTTATGCTCTTGTACAATTCCTGATGCAACCATAAATTGATATTTTCCCCAATTTAGTACTAGGTTAATTTTTTTCACATAATTCCCTAAATTTTTCTAAATTATTTAAGCATAATTCAAATGAAGTCTCGAACACGAAGAAATCATCCATAAATACTTCCACTCCAAGTTTCCACTCGAAGTTCAATCAAATTACTAATTATTGACATCATACATCTTTGAAATGTCGCAGGTGCATTGCATGGTCCAAAAGACATTCTACGAAAAGTAAATGTTCCATAAGGGCTTGTAAATGTTTTTTTTTCTTGATCCTCAGGAGCAATTGGAATTTGATGATAATTGGTATATCCATCTAAAATGCAGTGATATTTGTTTCCGGCCAATACAAATTTGCCAACCAGTAACTTGTCTTAATCGAACTAATTCATTTTTCTCTTCTACTTCAACAGTCTCTCCTCCTTTCTTTGGAACACAGTGAATCAGACTTATCCAAGCACTGTTTAAATTAGGATATATAATTCCAGCATCTAACCATTTAAAATTTTTTTTTAACAACTTCTTTCATTATTGGATTTAATCTCCTTTGAGGATCAGCTTTAGGTTTGTATTGATCATCTAATAGGAATTTATGCATACAAATTGAAGAACTAATTCCTTTGATATCTTCTAAAGTCCGTCCAAATGCCTTTTTATATATTTTTAACATTTCTATTAATTGTTGTTCTTGAATTTCAATTAGCTGAAAAGATACAATAATAGGCAATGTAGATGAATCTACTAAGAAAATATATTTTAAATGAGCAGGTAATACTTTCAGTTTAAGTTCAGGTAGTTTAATACTTAAAGGAATAAGATTTTTATTATCATTTTCCAACAAATCTAAAGTTTGAAATTTGTCCTGAATATAATCTAAATTTTCTACTTTTACTTTATTCTCATTCTCAATAAATTCTTCTTGCTTAAATTTTTCTTCAAACTCTTTCTTAAATTGTTCATTACTTAGATAATGAGTAACTTCCATCCTAAAACTTTCATCATCTCTTTCTATTGCAGGATATTTCATAGTTTTTGCTATATTAAATTTTACTTCTTAAAATTTAACTCTCATTATTAATTCTCCTTTTTGGAGATCTATCACAACTCTCCCTGTTGCAAGAAATGGTCTCCCAAGAATAATAGAACTCTCTTTATCTTTCTCCATATCTATTACTATAAAGTCTACAGGGAAAATAAATTTATTCACTTTTACTAATAGATCTTCTATAACTCCTTTAGGATAGGTTATTGATCGATCAGCTAACTGAAGAGTTACAGTAGTAGGGGAATCTTATGTAAATCTAAACATTTAAAAATTGATAGAGGCATAAGATTGATACTCGCTTCTAAATAATATAAGGCTTTTCCATAAAACTTTTCACCAATAGAATAAGGTATAGTAAAACTACCAGGATCTTTTAATTTTTCAGGAAGCTTTTTCTGAATAATATATCTACACTCTTCACTAAGTGCAACAGTTTCATGATCTGCAAACTTCTTTTTATTGTTTAGTATTTCTTTCATAAATTTCACATAACTTGGAATTTGGTTCAAAGCATCAATGAAAGAAATGTTTATCGTTAAGTTTTAAGGATTTTCAAAAATTTTGTAAATTATTTTTCTTTACTTTTATGCTTTAGTCAGTGAGGAAATAGAGGTAATAGTTTTTCTAGGTTCATCCCACACGTACCCATCACGGGCATCCTGCTTTTCTATGTTTTATAGACTTGTATGTAACTATTAAGAGTTGGGATATTAGACATAATGTAAATATTCCAACAAAAAGTTTGATTTTAGTTCAAAATGATCAATATGTAGAATCAGAACAAGTGATTGCCGAGATTCGTGTCGAAACGTTCACCTTTCATTTTAAGGAGAGGGTTCAAAAACATATTTATTCTGAGTCAGAAGGACAAATGTACTGGAGTACTGATGGCTATGATACGCCCAAATATCCATATAGTAATGTTCATCTATTACCAAAAACAAGTCATTTATGGATATTAGCAGGAGGTCTATGCAGATCCAATTCTAATATAGTGTCTTTTTCACTCCACAAGGATCAAGACCAAATGAATGCTAATTCATTTTCTCTCAAAGATATCTTTGATCTCTCACTGACTAATGAAAAACAAGAGATACTCTTTAAGAATATCTTAATATTTTAGATTTTCTTATTATTCTCTAATTAATTAGAATTAAATATTTAGTTAAATAAAAACTTTTATCCATTCATGGGAATTTCTTTTTCATCTGAATGAAAGTAAAGCCAAAGGATTTTTTTAGGTTTATAATCTTTTTTATTTTAAGAAAAAGAATTTATGATGGACAATCCTGAAAGATTTGTTTAAGATGTAAATAAGTTTGCTTAAAATTGATTTGTTTTTTTATGTGATATTATTCATATGAGCAAAATATGAGGGTAAATTTTCAGTGAAATCCTTTCCGGGTATAGACTTAAATCCTTTTTTTTATTTCTAGTTTTTTTTTATTTCTATTTTTATATTGAGAGTGTTGTAAAGAGAAGAGATTTAAACAAACTTCAAGTATTTGGTAAAGGACTTGAGACAAGTTTTTATCTTTAGTTTTAATTGTTCAGTATTGTTTGGTTTTAATTGAGACTTGTTGTTGGTTTAACAACGATTTCTACTTTTAAACTAAAGTGTGGTTTTATTTTCTCCATGGTTTCTGAGTAGTTTTCTTTATCTTTCTTCTTAAAATGATCAGTAATTAAGTGTTGGATGGATGTTGTGGAGAGTATTGTTCTTTAATTTTGGAAGAAGTTGTGAAGATTTAAATCCAGGTACTTCATTCATTTACTTCTTGATTTGACCAATTAAGATGTTAAAATATGTTGTGAGAACATGTAAGAACTGGGATGGTACTTTTCTCAGTCAATAATTAGAAAGAATCACATGAGGTTGTATGAAAGAGAATGTAGTTCATATATTAGGGAAATGTTCATTGAATGGTGCAGAGTTAGAGGACTTTTAAAGTGACAGGTTAAAGGCCCCAACTTGGTTTATTGTTTTAGGTTCTAATACAAGATGTTAGCCCCCAGATGAAGGGAATCGAGGGAACTCTAGAGTGAGAGCTAGTATCTTCCCTGCCTAGCCGGTCTTCAGAACTATTCAAACTTTAAATTAGCTAATGTTCTTTATACCATCACTAGTAAGGGTAAAGAATATTATTGCTCTTATTTGGCACAACACAATATGCATACTGCCACAATAAAATTCCTATACCTTGTTAATGATTCATCATAAGGAGAAAGATATTTCATATTTAGTGTTTTTCTTCTACAAAAAGTCAAGTTATCTTTTTATGTTTGTACTGATTTTGTCTAAATATTAAAATTACGAAAATATTTAAACTTTCTTTACTGCGAAAACGTCTTTAGTTTAAATAATTATCTTTTTAAAAATAGAAAGTTTTCCAAAAAGTGCATATTGTATATCTTCTTTGTGGGTTCGATATTAAGGTCTTAATGAAAAAGTCCTATATTACTTAATAACGATATGTATAGTTGCATAATAACCAAATATAAATTAAAAGTTAAATTCTTATTTTTATTCATGATCAAGCTTTTTATTTTGTTGCAAAATAAGGAAATATAGGTGAAAATTTTAATCAGAATTATTGTTATACTGTTGCATATAAGCAGTTATTGGGGATCAGTAGGCCAATATAATACAGATTCCAAAATTTTATGAACAGTTCTACCATTCCCCAAATAACCTCTAAATTCAGAATCATGACATTTTTGCATAATTTCCTTAAATTCTGTAAAAGGCACACATCATCTCATTACTAAATCTTTACATTATTTGTACAAATATGGGTCATCCAAATAATAAGTTTTCACATCATGAATGAATTTCTTTTCCTGTTTTTTTGTTAGTCTATATGGTAAAATACCACTAACAATATAATTAACAATATCAGCATAACGCACTTTTTCCCATCCTTTTAAAGCATAAAGTTTTTCATCAGGAAAAGTTTCATTAATTTCTTTTTCAAATCAAGTATTTCTTCTTATTCTAGCCTAGATAGATGATTAGCAATTTGATTATCAACCCCTTTCCTATGGACAACTACAAAATCAAACACTTGCATTAGAAGTAACCATCTAATTAGTCTTGGTTTCACATTCTTCTTTTGCATTAAATATTTAATGGGAGAGTGTTCAGAATGCACAACACATTTAGCTCCAATTAAACATTACCTAAACTTATCAAAAGCATAAACAATGCCAATAACTCTCTTTCAGTAACAATGTCCTTAATTTGAGCATCATTAATAGTCTTACTAGCATATCATATGACTTTAAAAATCTTTTCATTTCTCTGCCCTAAAACAAATTCAATTGCCTAATCACTTGCATCACACATTAATTCAAAAGGATTCTCCCAATCAGGTGAAACAATTATAGGAGTAGTGATTAATTTTTTCTTTCAAGTTTCAAAGGCTTTAAGGCAAACTTGGTTAAAGTCAAATTTTTTTATCTTCTTCCAGAAGTTAGCATAAAGGTTTTGTAATTTTTGAAAAATATTTAGTATATCTTCTATAAATTCCAACATGTCCTAATAAGCTCCTAACTCCTCTTGCAGTAGTATGTGAAAGTAAGTTTGATATAACCTGTATTTTTTCACCATCTAGTTCTATGCCATTTTTTGAAAGCACAATTGATGTTTTTCCCAGTTTAATACAAGATTAGTCTTTTCACATTATTCTAGAACTTTCTCTAAATGATTTAGAAATATTTTAAATGAAGTTCTAAAAACAAAAAAAATTGTTGATAAAGACTTCAATCCCTTTTTCAGTTAAATCACTGAGAATTGACATCATACAAAGTTGAAAAGTTGTCGGTGCATCAGATGATCCTAAGGGCATTCGTTGAAAAGAAAAAGTTTCATAAGGACTAGTAAATTTTACTTTCTCTTAATCCTCTAGAGTAATAGGTATTTGATAATAACTGATATATCCATCTAGAAAACAAAAATATCCATCCCCAGCCAGCCTACCCATCATCTGGTCGAAAAAGGGTAGAGGAAAATGATCCTTCCTGGTGGCATAATTTAATTTTCTATAATCTATGAAGATCTGTCATCAGTGACTTGTCTTGTGGATATTAATTCATTATTCTCATTCATCACTACAATCGTACCTCCTTTTTCTGGACTCACCCAAGAACTATCTGAAATAGGATATATTATTCTAGCATCAAACCATTTTAAAATTACTTTTCTGACAACTTTTTTCATTATATGATTCAATTTCTTTTTAGGACCAGCTCTTGGTTCATGTTCATCTTTCAATAAAGTTCTATGCATACAAATTGAGGGACTGATTCCTTTAATATCAACTAATGTCCATCCAAAATATTTCTTATACCTTCTCAAAGTTTCCAACAATAGATGTTCTTTTGCATCAGTTAATTATGAGAATATTATAACAAGTAATGTGGATAAATCTCATAAGAATGCATACTTTAAATGCATAGGAAGTGTTTTTATTTCTAGTTAGGAGGTTTATCAATAGATGAAATCAAACTTTTATTACTTTCTGTAGTATCTAATATTTCAATTTTTTCTAGAACATAATCAAAATCTTCATTACTTACTTCCGTAGATTCATCTTGAATTTTATCCTCATCTTCATATTCCAAATATTCTTTTTCATATTTCCTTTTAAATGTCATCTTGAAATATTTATGGCTTAAATATTCGTTGATATCCATTCTGAAGCATTCAATCTCTTTCTTTTTTACAGGGTATCTCATTAATTAATTTTGTGATATTAAATGAAACCTCTTGATCACTAACTCTCATAGTTAGTTCTCCTTTCGATACATCTGTCAAACCTCTTCCAAGGGTAAGGAATGGTCTTCCTAAAATGCTAGGAATTTCATTATGTTCCCCCTTATCTTCCTCCATATTTAATACAATAAAATCCACAGGAAAGATAAATGTATCAACTTTTACATAAACATCTTCTATAACTCATTTAGGATAGGTAATCGAACGATAAGCTAACTGAAGAGTTACACTTGTAGGTGAAATATCTCTTAACCCCAACCTTCTGAAAATTGATAAAGGCATAAACTTAATGCTGGCTCCTAAGGCACATAACGCTTTTCCAAAATAGCTTTTAAATCACATAAAGCTTTTCAAAAAAATATTTTACCAATAGCATAAGGAATAGTAAAACTACCAGGATCCTTAAGTTTTTCTGGAAACTTTTTCTGAATTATAGCACTACACACTTCACTGGGTGTGATAACCTCATTATCTACAAACGTCATTTTCTTATTAAGCATATCATTCATGAACTTCACGTAGCTTGACATTTGTTCCAAAGATTCAACAAGTGGAATGTTTATTTTTTAATTTCCTCATTATTTCTAACAATTTTGAAAATTGGTTATCTTTATTTTTTTGCTTCAATCACTAAGGAAATCGAGGTGGTGGTCTTTTTATAGTGATTTTCTTTGGCTTAATAGGACATTCTGCCTCAATATGAAAACCTTCATTTTCCACATCTTTTTCACCTTTGACTTCCACTTCTTTTTTAACTCTATTTTTCAAATCTTTTCCACTTCTCAGTTGAATAGCCTTAATTTCTTCTTTTTTCTTATCTTGATTTTCCATTTTTCTAATTGCAGGTCCTTGACATTTTAATTGGCTTCCCATTTGCAATCTAAGTTCTTCCATCTTACTCTGCAAATTATTAAAATCTAGAGGGTAAGAAGGTTTATAACTTGGATTCCCATGATTGTTGGAGTTTCTCAATCGATTCGCAGGGTTGTTTCTCCATTGCGGATTTGGAACATTATAGTTATTCTTACTCCAACAAAAATTTGGAAGATTCTTCCAACCACGCTTATAATAATTGGAAAAAAAGTATTATTAGAATGATTATTTATTTCATTTAAGGTCTCATAAGAAGATTGAGATTCTATCATTTGTCTCAATGAGTTTTCCTTAAGCACAGGTAATGTCAGAGAATAATTCATTCTATATTGATCTATCTTCTCTTATATATCAACTTTTTGGGTAGCTAACATAGATATTACATCAAAATAAAGATTACTAGCTAATCTATTCAGATTTACCCTTTTAGAGCACCATTGAAAATTATTAGTAGTCATCTCTTCAATTAAAGAATATGCTTCATCAAATGGTTTTGACATTAATGATCCACCAGCAGAAGTGTCAATTTTCAATCTAAGTTATCCAACGAATCACTTATAAAATGTATGAATTATTAACCAATCTAACAACGCATGATGCGGACACTTTCAAAGGAGTTCTTTAAATATTTCTCAGGCCTCATAAATTGATTCCCCTTCAAACTAATGGATGTAATATCATTTCTAAGCTTTGTAGTTTTTTATGGTGGAAAATATTTAACAACGAATTTTTTTGATAGGTCTCCCAAAGTTCTGATAGATCCAAGTGCTAACAATGATTAAAATGTAAACTGCATTATCAACTACCAAAGTGAAGTATAAAATTTGATTCTAGAGTAAATGAGAGAATGTTAAATAAATTGTAGTTTAAAGACCAATTCTAGAAAACTAGCAAGGCGTAAATTTGGGTCTTCAGTTGGTGTTCTTCCTAACTGATTATTTTGTACTGTTTGGATAATATAAAGTTTAAGCTAAGTGAATTGGCCACTATAACAAGGTTTTGTGTACTCAAATGAATTTTAAATCCTGTAGGATTAACAAAATCTCTAAAAGGTCTCTAATGATGTTCATTTTCATTTCTAACATTACTTGAGTTGCAAGCCATTTTGCTAAACTGATATGACTATTTTTGTTGTTTTCTAATTGTTTATAATAGCTTTTTCTAACACTGAATTGTAAGGTATTAAATCTTCAGATCTTACCTTACGCATAAACAAACACAATAAGTAATTAAAATAAACAAACACACTAAAATATGAAAATTGTCAAACTAAACTACAAACAATATTATATATATATATATATATATATATATATA
>NW_018250509.1:61992-70892 GCF_001263595.1 Phalaenopsis equestris | reverse complement strand
TATATATATTTATATATATCCATATATATATATATTTATATATTAGTTTAAATAAAATAATTTAAATTATAAATTAACTTACTAATACTTTCCATTACTTTCCCAGCAACGGCGCCAAAAACTTGATGCGGGCGGATTTTTTGTGTTATTTTTTCAAATATTTTTCAATTTTACAAAATACACAAGACAGATACAATAGTAAATATGCAATTTACTACCAACAAAAATAACTTTAGCGAAAATAGTTTTATCTTTTTAAAAATATTTAAACTGCCAAATCACCTAAAATAATGCAAGCATACGTATAGCTCAAGTAATAAAGAGCTCTAATAGAGTCCTAGATATCAATCCCACAGGGAAGTTGGGAATGCTTATAAGTAAATTCTTATGATTAAAATGTAAACTGCATTTTAAACTACCAAAGTGAAGTATAAAATTTGATTCTACAGTAGATGAGAGAATGTTAAATAAAATGTAGTTTAAAGACCAAGTCAATTAAACTAATTACTAAAATTACAAAAGTAAACTTACAAAAACTAAACAAAGTTTTTGCGGCGAAGAGTTCAAATTTAAGAAAGCATCCATCCATTGAACAATGAGTATATGGATGGTGAAGAAAATAAAATCATTTTAATATATATATATATATATTATTTTATGCCAAATAGGAGCAATCTTATTCTTTAACCTCTTACAAATTCATAAAGAACATTCACTAATCCAGAGTTTGGTTCCTAATTCTATAGTTGGGTTGGGAGGATATCACCTTCCACTCCATAGCTCCCACTACTCCCTCACCTGAGGGCTAACAATCTCGCATTAGTTTCCAGTCAACTGGTCCAAATAGGGAATTTTAATCTGTCATCTTAAGATCTTCAATTCGGCATCCAACAAAGTATATTTCTTTATTTATTTGCACTCAACCCCACAGATAACATCCTCTCTCATTGAATCAATTTTAATTCTCACTATATTGTAAAAATCATCACCCTTTTAGAAAATAAGTTTTTTAACACATTTTAACAATTCAATTGGCCAAAACGAAAAGTAAATGAATATTGAAGTTCATATCATCACAAAAATTTGACATTTTAAATTGTATAAAATAAAATCAATTCTTCACAAAACTAATTCTCGTTGTAAGAAGAAGGATAAAGAAGACTACATATAATTCATGAGAAATATATGACAAAACATTGATTTCATAGAAAAAAAATTTACAAAACAAAGAAATGAAAGAAAACGACTTATCTCACAATCCTTTCCAATCAAATTCCTAGAAGTTCTCTTCAAGCACTTTCCCTTTTTACATGAACTCTCAATTCTCTTTTAGAAAAGTAATAAACAAAAAACCAATCACCGTCCCTCTCCTCTTGCAATCTTTGAGGAAAATTTCCAAGCCCTTGAATTCTCTCTCTCTCTCTTCCTCTCTCTTTCTTTTTTTTGACAATCCCACATAAGCCTCTCTCTTCAAGCCCTAGACTTCTTTTTTTTTTATTTGAAGCTACCTCCCTCCAAAATGTATTCAAAGTTCCCTCCATAAACATAACCCTTCATAAAAGAACCTTCTAAAGTGTCTACATGCACTAAATTACTCAATGGTATGTTTAGAATAAGTGTCACTTTAAAATTTGCCCAAATTTTTTCTTGAACCACCTTAATAGGCAAAAAGTCATCTCTGGCGCCTCAGGCACTAGTTTTGGTGCTTCAGGCGCCATCCTTCTTAAGACTGCATTGTTATGGATTTTGTCACTTCAGGTGCCAGCTCTTTGTCAAATGTAACTTCAGGTGTCAGCTCTCTATAAAGTGGCACTTGAGGCACCAGTTCTGGTGCTTCAGGCATTAGAATCACAAAATTTGCAGTTTTAACTCTAAATTTAATCCTTTTTGCTACTTTTTCTCCAAATTCCTAAAATTGATATGCCTGCAACAAAAACATGAAAATACCCTTATTTAAGGTGCAATAACACCAAAAATAAGCATAAAATGTATACATAAGACAACATATTATTTTGGTGTATCAGTACTTTTTTAGCAAACACGGTTGCCTCCTTCAAAGTTCTATCTCAAACCTAGTTGCCTTTTATGATTGGATTTTAAGTTTTGATCATTTTCATGACATTTTTTGTGTTATGTTTTTTATATTAATTTTGTATTTCAACTTGTGCCAACTCTGATATGTGGATAAGTGTGTTTTATCATCTTTTGAGAGGTTAAATAATCCTTAACTAAGGTTATTTGAGTTTGAGTTAAGTTAGGTCAGATTGACCCAAGCTAGGTTAAGATTGATTTAGGTTAACTAAAGTTAGGTTAGGCTGACCCAAGTTTGATTTACGTTAATTTCGGATAACTAGACTTAGGTTGGGTTGATCTAGGATTGATTTAAGTTGATTTAGTTTAACCCAAGCTAGGTCGAGCTGGCTTAATTTTGGTTGAATTCAATTAGGTTAACTCAAGTTAGGTTGGATATTTTATTTATGATGGTTTGGGTTAACCTAATTTTTGTTGGGTTTAGTTTAAGTTTCCCTTATTAGGTCGGGACAACCCAGGTTTAATTTAGGGTTGATTTGGGTTAGCTCAAGTTAGGCTTGGTTGATCTAAGCTTAAATTATTAGTTTGGGTCAACCCAAGTTAGATCTAGTTGACATGGGATTGGTTTAAGTTTGTTTTATATAACCAAATTTAGGTCGGGTTGACCCAAGTTTGGTTTAACGTTGTTTGGGTTAACTCAAATTAGGTTGGGTTGACCCATAATGAGTTAAAGTTGATTTGGTTTAACCAGAGTTAGGCTGGATTGACATTGGTTTCGTTTAAGTTGGTTTTGGTGAACTCGAGTTAGTTCGTTTTGACCTAGGATTGGTTCAAATAAAACTTGATTGAGTCAAGTATGATTTCAAATAAACTTAAAGTTAAGTTTGTGGTTTAGGTTTTGGATTAGGTTGGTTTAGGCCTAATTTAGGTTTGAACTAAGTTGAATTTTGGGATTGGTTAAGTATAGTCCAATTAAGTCTTAATTAAGGTAGTTCTAAATTAGGTTAAACCTAAACTAAGTTTAAATTTTTAATTCAGTTGAGTAAGGACTGAGGTTGGATTAGGCAAACATTGACTGTCCAGTTTTAAGATTTAAAACATAAGTTAAGTTGAATTAGGTCTATGTTATGTTATACCTTTTTTTTTAATAAAGAGCACTAAAAAGCCCAAATTTATAAAAAAAATAACAAAGAAAACAAAGTTTGGAAAAGGAACCCAACCTAAACCCTGTACAACTCACAAAAAAAAATAAAAAAGGTTCCGAATCCATAAAAATAAAAATACTAAAAAAAGAAAAATCGAGAAGAAATATTGATATAAGGGGAATCCATTATATCATCCCTAATAAAAAAGTTAAGAATCTCAAAAAATTTATTAGAAAAAATAACTTTTTGAGTCTGCATCCCTTGCTTAGCAGCCCAATCAACACATTTATTCTCTTCACAGTGAATGAAAAGCCAACGAATCTACATACCAATCGTCAGAGAAAAATTCTTTTCAATTCAATTGTAAGACAATTATAAGATTCCATGGATAATCTCTATTCCTACAACAAAATGACCAAAGACCAAAAGAATCCATTTTAACTTCTCAATTTTTCCTACCACATTTTAAAGCCAATTCAAGTCCCATAATCACAGCCTCAGCTTCAGCTTCAATAACACTTGAATCAACAACAAGTGCGGAAAACCATACAATAGCGTTACCAAAAGAGTCTCAACAAATACCACCAATACCTCCAGCAGAATTACTCCAACTACCATCTGTATTGAGCTTAATAAACCCATTAATAGGAGTAGGCCAATTAACCAAAATAACATCATTATTATAAGAAGCCTTAAAGTTCCCATGCTTCAACATTTTATAAACACAACTTTTGATAGAATAAAAATAATTTGAACTAGAAAAAATGTGGCCATCATGCTTACAGCTATTTTGAGCACACCAAATAAACTAGAAAACGGTAACAGAACAGACCTGTAAATTTAGATTTTCGATGAATCAAGTCTAAATTGGATAGACTTGAGTGGGGTTGAGTTAAGCTGAGATTGGTCTAAGTTGGGTAAGACCCAGTTTATGTTTTTAGTTTGAGTTGAGTTGTTCTAGGCTTAGGCTGGGTTAGAATTTAATTGAATTTAAAGGTTATTTTAGGTTTAGGTTGAGTTCAAATTGAGTGTAGATTGAGTTAGGTCTAGGTTAGGTTAGACCTAGGTTGAATTTTAAGTTGAGATTTTGTTTGGAATAGGTCTTGATTGGGGCTAAACCTAAGTTTAATTTTGAAGTTACTTAGGTTGAGTTTGGCAGAAGACAAGTTAGACCTAAATTGTACTAATTAAGGTCTAACTTGGTTTAGACCCAAATTAGGTTCATGGCTTTAGTTGAGTGTTGTGATCTTACAACTGAAAGAGTAGTCTTGATATTAAATTTCTCTAATAAACTTAATGTTAATTTTCTTTTTTAATTTATGTTTAGGTGATGATTTGGGCTGAAATAAAAAAATTTGTAATTTTACTCATTTACCTTAATACTCTAATTTTTTTTTATGTTTTGAGAGGTAAAAATACTCATTTTAGTTTTTAGGGTTGTTGTCCTAATCTTTCATTTTAATTTCTATCTAAATTTTTATGTTACAAATTTTTATTTTTTTATAAATCTTTTTCAAAAAAAATAATTTTGATGGAAAATTTGACATTTTGGTGCTACAGAAATCCCTTGATTTTGGAAAAATTAAAGTATATCCTTGTTGATAGAGGGAATAAATCTTGAAGATTCATTTTCAAAATATTTTATATTTAATTTTGTATGATTAAAATGCTCTTCGGGGTTTTAATTAATTAAAATTTAAATATATGTTAATTATTTTATTTTTTTATATTTATTATTTATTCCTTTGTTATGTGAGTTCATAGCTATTTTTTTTATTTTTATCTACAAAATTATAAATTTTTAAAGCTTATTGGTATTTTATGGATTTAATAAGTCAAAAAAAAAACTTAAATTCCTTACTTATCCTCATTGGTGCCACGATATTCCTTGTACGCGTCCAAGGTCCACATAGCACTTCGCTGTTGATTGTGCTTTACACGCAGACACTTAGGTGGTCCATGATCTGGTGTTTCATTCCAAGTGTTCTGCACCCCTGTCATCCATTTCAAATACATGAAAATGGATGGCATCCATTTATTATCTCCACATGACATAGAATCGAGAGCCATCTGCACTAAGGATGTCACCCTACACTCTACAAAATTGCATGGGGTTTGATCTTATAGCTTCATCTATGTGTGACGAAAATAACGATTAAGTGGGGATGCATTGAAGTTTTGTTTCACAAAAAACAAAACCTAGAAAAAATGGTCAATTCCAGCCATTACATTATTCCAAGAGATAAGGCCTCAATTAGTTGTGACAAAGACGATCACCTTGATGTCATAACCTTACTTCAATTTGCTTTGAGATTGTGCCTAATTATACACTAGACCAGAAGGCGGCTCAAGTTGGTGTTGAGGAAGGTTAGAGCGTGCAAAAAGGGATGTCATTGATTGAGAGAGAGGATTTAGAACCCTGTTAAGCCTATGGGAGGGTTGAAATGAAGTTTTGGCAAGGATGATGTAAAAACCCGAAAAACTCTAGGATTTCGGCGGGAAAATTAGTGTTGTGGGAGGTGGAGATGACATGAAAATGATGAAAGGTGGCCTCTAAGGTTTGTTGAAGAAACTTTGGTTTTCAAAGAAGGGAGTTTGAGAGAGGGTTTTGAGAGATTGAGGTGTCCATAAGGCTCACGGGTTTACTCATTTTATAGTAATAGGATGCCATGTAGGGAACTCTGCCTGCATGGGAGACTCAAGCGACTCCATAAACAATAATCAGAATGATTCCAAAGGCTTTTGACAATGGTTTCTTTAATCATCTTTGATTCCTTGAGCATGATGATTCCAACAGAGGTGAAGGTGTCATGGTAAGGACCTTAGAGTGATTATGGGAACTTTTGATAGGGTGGCTAGGACTAGAAATAGTCTTGTCTGACTAACCCTTGGCCTATGTTTGGCTCCCCAAGATTTGAGCATGGGTGAGTTGGACTTAGATTCCGTGTGTTAGTCTCCTTAGTTAAGTGTGCATGGTTTGTCTTTTTGTGCTTGTTTTATATTTAATTTTCTCTTAAGTTATTGATGTTTAGGTTGTATTATCATGGTAGATTAGTTGGGTCATTCGAGTCATGGTTGGCCTATGGGGAATGAGCCATGAGAGATGGGTCATGGAATCTCCCATGATGCTTTGGGCTTAAGATTAAGGTTGGGATTTTGTAGTTAAGCATAGCCTTAGATGATTAAGGCTGGTAAAAAAGGATTAAGCTTAGTGAACATTCATAAATTCACTTTGGTGATAAAATGTCATTGTCCATAATTTTTTGGGGTAATTTTGATTTTTTTAGAGAGTTTAGTGTTTCACTAATAGACTATTTGAATTTTATTTATTTCAATTTTTAGTGTCAAGTTGATATTCTTAGGGTTTATGCCAAATTTAGGGTTGATTTGTGTGGGGAAAAATTAGGTGAGATCAAAGTCTGACTTTGGTGACTGATCACTCACCTTTAGTTTCAATTTTTTTGTTCAGGGATTTCGAGGGCTTTTAAGTAAATGTGGTCAGAGAAAAAAACCCCTCATCCAATGGGCTTTCCTAGGTCAATGAGAATTATTGGGGTATTCAATGGGTCTTTAGGGGAATTCCTAGTAGTTTGATCTCCATGTGTAACCTAGGGCATCCTCAACCTACAGGAAGTCCACTTGGGCTTCCACTATACTAGACATCCAACTATCTCAACAAGGGAATGAGGGTTTCGACTTAACCTTAGGAAATCCTAAGTGAGTACTAGATTGGTTCAAAGTTTTGCGCTCCATTTCTAGACATTTAAGTAAGTTACCAGGAAACCCTAAAGCTAAACCCTATATTTCTATAGAGAGAGAAGAGGTCCTCACATAAGTGAGGCCAACAACATCCTTCTCCTTTTACTTATCATCTCGTGAGGCTTTTTTGTCTATGCAGCGGTCAAAATTTTAACCTTTTAAAATAGGCAGGTTGACGTATCCCCCTACCTTAATATTTTAGCCAACTAAAGAATAAAGTTTACGTTAACACAAGAAGTATTTAAATTAGGTACTCCTCAAGTTTTTCGTCGGGACAATCACTGATATTGCTGGCCCAAGTTGCTCGCTTCTTGTATCTCCATTCGGATTAATGTGACATATGCCCGGAGACTCTTATTTGGTTCCTATTTGACCGGTCATAGAGCTTCAGAGTGTTTGAGAGTCTTTTGGGAACTAGAAAAATACACCAATCATAATTTCCTTAATTCACTAAAGAAAGTAATAATTCTCATTGGGATTTCATTTATTCACTGTAGAGTTGAATCTGAAGGACAATCAATATATTATTGGATCAAAAATTTTAAGAAGGCAGATAGCTAACTCAAAGCATGCAATGTGATTTTCTTGATCGCTCTGACACTAGCAGGACCCAAAGATGGATTCTTGAACTTCTCAAGGGCTTATGCATCAACAATCTTTTAAGAGAAAGCATTCTCCAATTTGTAGTAAACTTCTATTCACTTGCTTGTGTTTAGTTTCTTAGCATGGACCTATTGTTGCCTTGATATGGGGATTCCCCAACTCGTTTGGCTACTGAGCCATCTGATGGTTTTTAGACATTGGTGCTTGAGGAGTTGGTTCTGGTAGAGTTTGTGTTCTCAGTTTAAGCACAATGTGGGTGAGTTCTACAATAGGTCCTGGAAGAGCTTGTGTTCCATTCAGTCTTGGAGTTTCTGAATTCAATATTGTACGAATTCTTGAATGAAAACAATATTTAAAGTTTCCTCTAGGTAGATATCTTCTCTTTGATGAATGCCTCTTTTTGTCAATGACATGACTCCATGCTTGCCACACCTTTTAGGATGTCGAATCCCGAAAACTCATGTGGGTCACTCTCAAGAGATAAAGTGTAGGATGGATGAGGGGAATAAAGGAAAAAGAATTAGAAGTAACACAAGATTTTCCAAAGTAGATACAATAGTCCCTTCTTGTAGAAATGACTCTCTTATTAATAGATTAGATGGAGTGTCAAAAAAGTTACATAATTTTAACTATTAAAATAGAAATGTTACATGTGATAAATGTGCCATTAGATAGTTAACTATTTTGTAACTGACTCTGACTTCTTTTGATATTTATAACCTTCATTGGTACCATTTTACCTTCACAATTTGAAGTTGGTTATTAATCATCTACTGATGCTAAACTTTTTGTCACTCGATTGACTGAGAGTTTCTTGGTTGGCAAGAAGGTCATCGAGAAACATTCTTTGAAGGAACTCCCCATAGATACCTTCTTATCATAAAGATAGACTTAGAACATTAAGCTGAGGGTGTGTTACAATAATATGACGATCAACTTTTTTTCTTACAAGTGAACTTCATAGAAGGTTGGCAAGGTGTTCCAGGTAGCCACCACTAGTTCTCTTGGTGAGGGATCCCAGAATTTGGTAGAGGAGGTTGATCATATACAATCATTCCTCAGATCGGGTGCATAATGTTTTATTCATTTAGATGTGCTTTCCATCAGTCGACCCATGATCTGACCTAATGAAATGATGTTTGATGCATTTGTTTTCTACTATTCTAATATAGTTTTTTGGTATCTTTTTAGTGCGATCCGTTGAATATCTTAAACATTGTATATCTTAAACATTTGTAGGGTCATATTTTTGATGTATATATATAAGACCATAAAAGAAAAAAATATATATATACCATACAAGAAAATGAAATATATAAATAAACATATATACACACACACACACACACACACACACATATA